>NW_022321715.1:0-39157 GCF_002776525.5 Piliocolobus tephrosceles | reverse complement strand
GGTAGATGGTGCCCTCTTGGGTGGATGGTGCCCTCTTAGGTAGATGGTGCCCTCTTGGTGGGTTGCCCATGGTGCTGCGTCTTGTAGAAATAAACTGAAATTCCAGTTCTCTTTCATTTGCCTCTGACCCCAGCTCTTTCTCCACCTTCCTTTGCCAGTACTCTGGTTCTACTTTATGATACTTTATTTCCTGTGTTTATTTAAAAGTCCTGCACACTGTCTTCAACACAGTTAAAAGCAAATTGAGTTCCTCCCAGGAAGCAGCAGAGGCACAAAAGAGGCTGAACCAAAGAATAGTCAGAATAATACAGAAAGAGACAGAAGAACTGAAGGAAAAAGAAAAACGATTGTGTGGAAGGAAATACCGGGGTCCACCTGCCCCCTTTGTCATGAGATACATGGAGATGTAAACTGTAGTTCCAAATTTAGTTAAATTGTATTCTTTGTAGGATCAAATTTTAAAATAAGTTTAGAAATCAAAATGCTATCTAGTGACTAAGAACCAGGAGCAGAAACAGCTCAGGCCAACTGAAGACAAAGGCTCCATTTTACTATTAGATTGAAATATGAGACGTATCCAAGGATTAAAGCAGTGAAAAACCAAAAAGAAATAATTTAAACTGCTCTTGTTGCAGTAGCTCTCTAACCTCTCCTTCAGGGTGAGTAATGATTGCTGTCAGGCAAGTAAGAAAATATTCCCATTTCATGAATCTAATTATCTACAAACAAGCTTTCTGAGGTGGAGGAGGTTGGTTAAAAATACTGGGTGTAGGCCAGGTGCAGTGGCTCGTGCCTGTAATCCCAGCACTTGGGGAGGCTGAGGCAGGAGGATCACCTGAGGTCAGCAGTTTAAGACCAGCCTGGGCAACATGGTGAGACCTCATCCCTACAAAATTTTAAAACTTAGCTGGGTGTGGTGGTGCACATCTGTGGTCCCAGCTACTTGGGAGGCTGAGCCCGGGAGGCGGAGGTTGCAGTGAGCCAAGATTGCGCCACTGCACTCCAGCCTGGGCGACAGTGAGACCCTGTCTCAAAAAAAAAAAAAAATACTGATTATAGAGGCCTAATTTTCCCTCCTCCGTGTATATATTGTGCTGGTGTAAGAAGGCAGTTTTTATTTATAAATAAAATAATTCTCTTATTTTGACTGTCTTCCCATTGACCTTTGCCACCTCAGTGATTTGCTTGAGGAAGTTAAGAGGCAGTTGCCATCCACAGCACATACTTGAAACAGTGAGTTAGAGCTGGGCATGGTGGCTCACACCTGTAATCCCAGCACTTTGGGAGGCCAAGGAAGGTGGATCACTTGAGGTCAGGAGTTTGAGACCAGCCTGGCCAAATTGGTGAAACCCCATCTCTACTAAAAATACAAAAAGTTAGCTGGGTGTGGTGGTGCATGCCTGTATTTCCAGCTACTTGGGAGGCTGAGATATGAGATTTCTTGAACTCAGGAGGTGAAGGTTGCAGTGAGCCGAGATCATGCCACTGCACTCCAGTCTGGGTGACAGAGTGAGACTCTGTCTCAAAACAAAAAACAAAAAACAAAAAAAGAAGCAGTGGTTAGGCTATCAGTTTGTGATCTTTCTGTCTTTTTGACGTAGGCGTTTAGTAGTATACACTTTCCTCTTAGCACTGCTTTTGCTTTACCCCAGAGGTTTTTGATAACTTGTCAGTATTATCATTCATCTTGAAAAATTTAAAAATTTCCTTCTTGATTTCATTGTTGACCCCAGAATCATTCTCACTAGAAAGTGGGCAAATGGCATGAACAGATTTCCTCAAAAGAAAATATACACGGCCAGTGTGGCGGCTCACGTCTGTAATCCCAGCACTTTGGGAGGCTGCAGTAGGAGGATTGCTTAAGCCCAGGAGAAGTTCAAGACCAGTCTGGGCAAGATAGAGAGACCTTGTCTCTATTTAAAAAAATAATAATAAAAAAGGAAAATATACAATGTTCAACACGTTCGACATCACTAGTCATCAGGATATTAAAACCACAATGGATGCCACGTTACACCATCCAGAATGGTGTCTCTATGTAAAAAAATAATAATAAAAAAGGAAAATATACAACGTTCAACACGTTCGACATCACTAGTCATCAGGGATATTAAAACCACAATGGATGCCACGTTACACCGTCCAGAATGGCTACTAGTATCATTTTTTCAGTCAGGATCTCGTTCTGGCGCCTAGGCTGGAGTATGATGGTGCAAATATGTCTCATTGCAGCCGCGACCTCCTGGGCTCAAGCGATCCTCCCACTTCAGCCTCCCAAGTAGCCGGGATCACAGATATGCACCACCACACCAAGCTAAGTTTTAAATTTTTTTGTAGGGACAGGGTCTTGCCATGTTGCCCAGGCCGGTCTTGAACTCCTAGGCTCAAGTGATCCTCCCACCTCGGCCTCCCAAAGTGCTGGGGTTACAGATATGAGCCACAGTGCCCGGCAACCGTAGTTTAAATACATAACATTTTGCTTTTTTCCTCTGGGTGGGCTCTCCAGGGATGCTCAGAGCTTCCATGAACTCCAGGGTCCCCTGCTCCTTCCAGTGTCCTGGCCTGCCAACCCTAGATTGTGGCCCTGGTCCTCGTATCTTAAGATAACAACTGGAACTCCAGCCGACACGCCTGCTTTCCGGTCAGCAGGAAGAAGGAAGTGACAAAAGGGGCATACCTCCTCCCCTTTAGGGCACTTCACAGACACCCCCTTGCTGGAGCTGGGTCACATGGCAATAACTCGCTGCTGGGCGTGGTGGTAAATGTAGTCATTGACCACTGTGAAATGTAGGGCACTTCACAGACGTGACACTTGCTAGAGCTGGGTCACATGGCACCAACTCACTGCCGGGAACGGTGGTAAATGTAGTCACTGGGCTGGTGGCAGTGGCGTAGCTAAGGATCAGTGTTTGTCATGAAAGAAGACAGGAGTGGACATTGGGCGGTAATGAGCAGCCTCGGCCACAGCCGAACCGGACAGAAGGCTCCATCTTTACAGATTTCTTTCTTTAAAGTACAAGAGGGCTGGGCCTCCCCTCCGAGGCCCTGGGCCCAGCACCTCTGCCTGCGTGTCACGTGCATCACGTGAAGCTCCGTTTTCTGGAACAGCCTGGGTGGTTGAAGGGACACGTCCCTCTGCCTCTCTGATGGGTTCCCTGAGGTTCTTTGGTTTAATCTTGAGGAAACAGAATGCTTTCCTGGATGATGCTCATTGCTGGCTTTTAATTTCCTGTGAACACGGCCAATTCTGTCTCCTCCGGCCCTTTGAGAGTCGAGCAAGGGGATGAAATAACTGGAAGAAACCTTCATTGTAACCTCACAGCACAATCTCCTTCCTCATCACCCTTCCCATGGCGACTGTTTCAAACAAAACAGAACGAAGCACCTGTGTTAGTTCCTAGAGTGGCTGTAATAAACTTCCACAAACTGGGGGGGCTTAACACATTAGAAATTTCTTCTCTCAAGTCCTGGACGCAGAAGTCTGAGGTCCAGGTGTGGGTAGGGCTGCACCTTCCTGGCCTCTGGGGCTGTGGCCGTCCTTGGCACTCTGTGGTTGTGGCTGCATGGCTGCCATCTCTGCCTCCGTTGTCCCACGGCTGTCTTGCCTGTGTGTGCCCATCTTCACGGGGCCTTCTCTCTGTGTCTCTTCTCTTCTTATCAGGACACAGGCATATCGGATTAAAAGCCCACCCTACTCCAGTATGACCCTCATCTCATATCTTAATTACATTGCAAAGACCCTATTTCCAAATAACATCACATTCTCAGGTACCAGGGTTTGGGACTTCATCGTATCTTTCTTGGGGGAACACAGTTCAACCCACCACAGCACAAGTGCACGCTGAGGCTGGTGTTGAGCCACCCAGCACTGGTGGGGCTGCCGGCTGATGGATGGACCTGCTGGGATCCGTGGGGTCTGTGCTGCGCTGGGGTCTAAGTAGTTCAGTATCATCTTTGCATGTGCTTGATCTTTTTTTTTTTTTCCTTTTTTAGAGATGGAGGTCTTGCTGTGTCTGCCAGGCTGGAGTACAGTGGTGCAATCGTGGCTCACTGCAACCTCTGACTCCCAGGTTCAAGTGATTCTCCTGCCTCAGCCTCCCGAGTAGCTGGAATTACAGGTGTGTGCCACCACGCCTGGCTAATTTTTGTATTTTTAGTAGAGATGGGGTTTCACCATGTTGGCCAGGCTGGTATGGAACTCCTGACCTCATGTGATCCATCTGCGTCAGCCTTCCAAAGGTGTGACCCACCGCACCTGACCCGCACTTGGTCTTTTAGCTCTTCTACTGGTCCCAGTAGCATAGGATTTTAAAGGGTGGGGAGGAAAAGAAAGAAAAAGACCTAAGTCTTCCCGAGACTCTTGGTTACGCGTCTGGGAAGAAGCAATGGCCCTCAGCACGGTCGCCTCTGAGACTGGATCCTTGCTGCCGTGTGCGTGCCGGGCGGAGCCGTTGCATCAATATCTCCTGGGAACTTGCTGGAAATCAGGGCTCTCAGGCCCCGCCAGTCCTACGGAATCCAGCTCCTCATGGCACAGGCTGCAGGGTGACTTGTGTGCATGTTAAGTTTGAGGAACACTGGACTCAAGGGTGGAGGAAGGAGGAGAGCCACCACAGGCCCTTGTGCTTGACGTGAAAGTGCTCTGATAATTCACGCAAGGCCTGGCCCTGTTAAATCCAGAAGGGATGTTGGTCTAACGGCTGAGGGCCTCTCACTGGGAAGACACTGGAAGAAGGCTGGCAGGGTAGGTGGTGAGGGACAGAGCCGTGTATGCCCCGGGGCTGACTGCAGGGGTCATTGGAAGGGTTGCAGCGAGAGGCTGAGGTCACTGTGCATTGCAGAGTCCCTTCCCAGCATGGAGGAGCCGGGCAGAGGGGTGTGCATGGGCAGGGGGTGAGCCAGGAGAGGCAGGGGTGCTGGAAACGCCCCGCAGGGTGCTGGGCGCTCCAACCTGGTCTCTGTCCCCTCCCCCACTCACCAATTGACACCTCATAAAATTTACTACCTACTGTTGAGTGACTGGGTTTTTAATAGATGAAGGTTTTAAATTTTACAGTTGCTTATGCAGATGTCGAGTGGAGACAGTGAGCTCCTTGAAGTAGTAAAGTGACAAATGAACCAGGGGAGCAGGAGGCAGAAGATGCCTGAGGGCGGAGGCTGGGGAAGGGGGAGGCTGACACCAGGGGCACGTAGCGGCCCCCATCTAGTTACTTTTGATTCTCCACAATGTAGAAGCGGTGGCTTGGGAGGCTAGAGGCTGGCTCCTGCACCTGCCTGCACACCCGGAGCTTGGAGGGAATCCCAGCCCTCGCTGCTTCCTGTGACAGAGCAGAGTGTATGTTTTGAAGGTCGGATCTGGAGGTCAAGCCCAGGGTGAGCCCCTCAGTCTCTGTAACCGGAGGCAGGACCCTCCATTTTCCTGCTGACAAAATGAGACTGTCAGCCCTCTGAGCCTAAGCCTGAACATACACATCCAGATGGCCTGAAGCAAGTGAAAAATCACAAAAGAAGTGAAAATGGCTAGTTCCTGCCCTAACTGATGACATTACCTTGTGAAATTCCTCCTTCTGGCTCAGAAGCTCCCCCACTGAGCACCTCGTGACCCCTGCCCCTGCCCGCCAGAGAACAACCTCTTTTGGCTGTAATTTTCCACGACCTACCCAAATCCTATAAAACGGCCCCACCTCTACATCCCTTTGCTGACTGTCTTTTCGAACTCAGCCCGCCTGCACCCAGGTGATTACAGAGCTTTATTGCTCACACAAAAGCCTGTCGGTGGTCTCTTCACATGGACGCGCGTGACGTTTGTTGCTGTGACTCGGATCGGGGGACCTCCCTTGGGAGATCAATCCCCTGTCCTCCTGCTCTTTGCTCCATGACAAAGATCCACCTACGACCTCGAGTCCTCAGACCAACCAGCCCAAGGAACATCTCACCAATTTTAAATCGGGTAAGTGGACTCTTTTTACTCTCTTATCTAACCTCTCTCACTATCCCTCAACCTCTTTCTCCTTTCAATCTTGGCACCATCCTTCAATCTCTCCCTTCTCTTAATTTCAGTTCCTTTCTTTTTCTGGTAGAGACAGAGGAGACGCGTTTTATCCATGAACCCAAAACTCCGGCACCAGTCACGGACTCGGGAAGACAATCTTCCCTTGGTGTTTAATCACTGCGGGGATGCCTGCTTGATTATTCACCCACGTTTCAGAGGTGTCTAATCGCCGCAGGGACACCTGCCTTGGTCCTTCACCCTTAGTGGCAAGTACCACTTTCCTAGGGGGCAAGCACCCCCCGCCGCTTCTCTCCGTGTTTCTACCCTCTCTTTCCTCTGGGCTTGCCTCCTTCACTGTGGGCAACCTTCCACCCTCCATTCCTCCCTCTTCTCCCTTAGCCTGTGTTCTCAGGAACCTAAAACCGCTTCAACTCATACCTGACCTAAAACCTAAATGCCTTATTTTCTTCTGCAATGCCACTTGACCCCAATACAAACTCAATAATGGTTCCAAATAGCCAGAAAATGTCACTTCCGATTTTTCCATCCTACGAGATCTAGATAATTCTTGTTGGAAAATAGGCAAACGGTCTGAGGTGCCTGACGTCCAGGCATTGTTTTATACGTTGGTCCCTCCCTAGTCTCTGTTCCCAATGCGACTTGTCCCAAATCTTCCTCCTTTCCTTCCCACCTGTCCCCTCAGCCCCAACCCCAAGTGGCCTGTCCCCTCCGTCCCAACCCCAAGCATCGCTGAGTCTTTTCAGTCTTCCTTTTCTACCAACCCATCTGACCTCACCTCTCCTCCCCAGACTGCTCCTCCTCAGGTCGCTCCCCGCCAGGCTGAATCAGGCTCCAGTTCTTCCTCAGCCTCCGCTCCCCCGCCCTATAATCCTTCTATCACCTCCCCTCCTCAAACCTGGTCCAGCTTACGTCTTACAGTTTTGTTTCACAACTAGCCCTCCCCAACCTGCCCACCAATTTCCTCTTAAAGAGGTGGCTGGAGCTAAAGGTATAGTCAAGGTTAATGTTCCTTTTTTTTTTATCCGACCTCTCCCAAATCAGTTAGTATTTAGGCTCTTTTTCATCAAATGTAAAAACCCAGCCCAGTGCATGGCTCATTTGGCAGCAACCCTGAGACGCTTTACAGCCCTAGACCCTGAAGGGTTAGAAGGCCATCTTATTCTCAATATGCATTTTATTACCCAATCTGCTCCCAACATTAAATAAAGCTCCAAAAATTAGATTCTGGCCCTCAAACCCCACAACAGGACTTAATTGACCTCGCCTTCAAGGTGTACAATAATAGAGAAGAGTTGCAATTACTTGCCTCTGCTGTAAGAGAAACCCCAGCCACATCTCCAACACACAAGAACTTCAAAATGCCTAAGCCGCAGCGGTCAGGGATTCCTCCAGGACTTCCTCCCCCAAGATTTTGCTTTAAGTGCCGGAAATCTGGCCAGTGGTCCAAGGAATGCCCGCAGCCTGGGATTCCTCCTAAGCCGTGCCCCGTCTGTGCGGGACCCCACTGGAAATTTGACTGTCCACCTCGCCTGGCAGCCACTCCCCAGAGCCCCTGGAACTCTGGCCCAAGGCTCTCCGACTGACTGCTTTGCAGATCTTCTTGGCTTAGCGGCTGAAGACTGATGCTGCCTGATCACTTCGGAAGCCTCCTGGACCATCCCAGACACTTTGGGTAACTCTTACAGTGAAGGTAAGTCCGTCCCCTTCTTAATCAATATGGAGGCTACCCACTCCACGTTACCTTCTTTTCAAAGGCCTGTTTCCCTTGCCTCCATAACAGTTGTGGGTATTGACGGCCAGGCTTCTAAACCTCTTAAAACTCCCCAACTGTGGTGCCAACTTAGACAATATTCTTTTGTGCACTCCTTTTTAGTTATCCCCACCTGCCCAGCTCCCTTATTAGGTGGAGGCATTTTAACTAAATTATCTGCTTCCCTGACTATTCCTGGGCTACAGCCTCGCCTCATTGCCACCCTTTTCCGCCAGTTCAAAGCCTCCTTTGCATCCTCCCCTTGTATCTTCCCACCTTAATCCACAAGTATGGGACACCTCTTTTCCCTCCTTGGTGACGATCATGCACCCCTTACATCCCATTAAAACCTAATCACCCTTACCCCGCTCAATGCCAATATCCCATCCCACAGCAGGCTTTAAAAGGATTAAAGCCCATTATCACTCGCCTGTTACAGGATGGCCTTTTAAAGCCTATAAACTCTCCTTATAATTCCCCATTTTACCTGTCCAAAAACCAGACAAGTCTTACAAGTTAGTTCAGGATCTGTGCCTTATCAACCAAATTGCCTTGCCCATCCACCCCGAAGTGCCAAACCCATATACTTTCCTATCCTCAATACCTCCCTCCACAACCCCTCCACAACCCATTATTCTGTTCTGGATCTCAAACATACTTTCTTTACTATTCCTTTGCACTCTTCATCCCAGCCTCTCTTCTCGTTCACTTGGATTGACCCTGACACCCATCAGGCTCAGCAAATTACTTGGGCTGTGCTGCCGCAAGGCTTCACGGATGGCCCCCGTTACTTCAGTCAAGCCCAAATTTCTGAGAAATTCTGAGAAATTCTCTTCCGCTACCTATCTTGGCATAATTCTTCATAAAAACACACATACTCTCCCTGCTGATCATGTCTGGCTAATCTCCCAAACCCCAACCCCTTCTACAAAGCAACAAGTCCTTTCCTTCCTAGGCATGATTAGGTACTTCTGCCTTTGGATACCTAGTTTTACCATCCTGACTAAACCATTATATGAACTTACAAAAGAAAACCTAGCTGACCCCATAGATCCTAAATCCATGCCCCACTCCTCTTTCTGTTCCTTAAAAGCAGCCCTGGAAGCTGCTCCCACACCAGCTCTCCCTAACTCATCCCAACCCTTTTTCATTGCACAGAGCCGAAGTGCAGTACTGTGTGGTCGAAATTCTTACACAAGAGCTGGGACTGCACCCTGTAGCCTTTCTGTCCAAACAACTTGACCTTACTGTTTTAGACTGGCTCCCACATTATTCTTGATACCACACCTGACCTCCATGACTGTATCTCTCTAATCTACCCGGTATTCACTCCATTTCCCCATATTTCCTTCTTTTCTGTTCCTCACCCCGATCACACTTGGTTTATTGATGGCAGTTCCACCAGGCCTAATCACCACTCACCAGCAAAGGCAAGTTATGCTAGAGTATCTTCCACATCTGTCCTTGAGGCCACTGCTCTGCCCCTCTCCACTACCTCTCAGCAAGCCAAACTCATTGCGTTAACTCAAGCCCTCACTCTTGTAAAGGGACTATGTATCAATATTTATACTGACTGTAAATATGCCTTCCATATCCTGCACCACCATGCTGTTATATGGGCAGAAAGAGGTTTCCTCACTACACAAGGGTCTGCCATCATTAATGCCTCTTTAATAAAAACTCTCCTCAAGGCCGCTTTACTTCCAAAGGAAGCTGGAGTCATTCACCACAAGGGCCATCAAAAGGCATCAGATCCCATCATTCAGGGTAACGCTTATGCTGATAAGGTAGCTAAAAAAGCAGCTAGCATTCCAACTTCTGTCCCTTACGGCAGTTTTTCTCCTCCTCCTCGATCGCTCCCACCTACTCCCCCACTGAAACTTCCACCGATCAATCTCTTCCCACACAAGGCAAATGGTGCTTGGACCAAGGCAAATATCTCCTTCCAGCGTCACAGGCCCATTCTATTCTGTCGTCATTTCATAACCTCTTCCATGTAGGTTACAAGCTGCTACCCTGCCTCTTAGAACCTCTCATTTCCTTTCATCATGAAAATCTGTCCTCAAGGAAATCACTTGTCAGTGTTCCATCTGCTATTCTACTACTCCTCAGAGATTGTCCAGGCCCCCTCCCTTCCCTACACATCAAGCTCGGGGATTTGCCCCTGCCCAGGACTGGCAAATTAATTTTACTCACATGCCCTGAGTCAGGAAACTAAAATACCTCTTGGTCTGGGTAGACACTTTCACTGGATGGGTAGAGGCCTTTCCCACAGGGTCTGAGAAGGCCACTGTGAGCATTTCTTCCCTCAGTCAGATGTAATTCCTTGGTTTGGCCTTCCCACCTCTATACAGTCCAATAACAGACCGGCTTTTATTAGTCAAATCACCCAAGCAGTTTCTCAGGCTCTTGAATATTCAGTAAAACCTTCATACCTCTTACTGTCCTCAGTCTTCAGGAAAGGTAGAATGGACTAATGGTCTTTTAAAAATACACTTCACCAAGCTCAGCCTCCAACTTAAAAAGGAGGACTCTGTCAAGGATAGAGCCCAAAAACTCGTCAACCAAGCACGTAATTATGCTGAACCCCCTTAGGCACTCTCTAATTAGATGTCCTGGGTCCTCCCAATTCTTAGTCTTTTAATACCTGTTTTTTCTCCTTCTCTTATTCAGACCTTGTGCCTTCCGTTTAGTTTCTCAATTCATACAAAACCATATCCAAGCTATCACCAGTCATTCTATATGACAAATGTTTCTTCTAACAACCCCACAATATCACCCCTTACCACAAAATCTTCCTTCAGCTTAATCTCTCCCACTCTAGGTTCCCACACCACCCCTAATCCTGCTCAGAGCAGCCCTGAGATACATTGCCCATTATCTCTCCATACCACCCCCCCCAAATTTTTGCCACCCCAACACTTCAACACTATTTTGTTTTCTTATTAATATGAGACAACAGGAATGTCAGGCCTCTGAGCCAAAGCCTACAGGTATACATCCAGACGGCTTGAAGCAAGTGAAGAATCACAAAAGAAGTGAAAATGACTGGTTCGTGCCTTAACTGATGACATTACCTTGTGAAATTCCTTCTCCTGGCTCAGAAACTCCCCCACTGAGCACCTCGTGACCCTCGCCCCTTCCTGCCAGAGAACAACCCCCTTTGACTGTAATTTTCCACGACCTACCCAAATCCTATAAAACGGCCCCACCCCTGTCTCCCTTCGCTGACTCTTTTTGGACTCAGCCCGCCTGCACCCAGGTGAAATAAACAGCCTTGTTGCTCACACAAAGCCTGTTGGGTGGTCTCTTCACACGGACGTGCGTGACGAGACATTGACTGACCTCACAGGGGCATTGGCACTGCCCAACAGAATAATAATGTGGAGAAGTACTTTGTCAGGTATCTGCCAGGTGACTGTTGTTACAATGATTTTTAGAGTGTGGAAGCTGCCCCTCTAAAGGGACATCATTCTCGGAGCATTTGTTGACCAAAATAATGGGATAGAAGATACAGCTACTATTCTAAAAATGTGCAGTTCTGATGCAGAGGGAAGTTATCATCACGACGTGCTAAACAACACAACATATTAATGTCAAACGAGGCTATGGGGAGGGGCTCCGAGGGCCAAAACCATGTGAGGCCATGTGGTCTCCATGACTGGGCAAAGTCTTATGGAGGGTGTGAGACTTAACCGGGGCTCTCCTAGGTTGGAGAGAGAAAGCTGAGCAAACAGAGACGTTCACTGGTTCCCGACTGTTAGCCGGGGCAGAAAATCTGCGACTATCTGCAGGGCGCACTAATTATACAGATTTGATAGAAGGCTGTATTGGGGACTCACTAGAGAGACTGAGTGCATAAATTTGATCAAGAAGATTAGAAAATGACCGAGGAAGTGGATAATCGGTTTTTACTATGGTGCTCTCAGAAATTCTAATTAGTGGTAGCAATTGGATTCTGCAATTTTTTCTTTGGTGAATCCCAACAAAACCAATTAACTTGTATTGCATCCATACATTACCACGCACACAGGCCATAAGCAAGGGAAGGCGTATTTGGTCTAACTGCTGCCTTTTTTTTTTTTTGAGGCGGAGTCTCGCTCTGTCGCCCCGGCTGGAGTACTGTGGCCGGATCTCAGCTCACTGCAAGCTCCGCCTCCCGGGTTTACGCCATTCTCCTGCCTCAGCCTCCCAAGTAGCTGGGACTACAGGCGCCCGCCACCTCGCCCGGCTAGTTTTTTGTATTTTTTAGTAGAGACGGGGTTTCACTGTGTTAGCCAGGATGGTCTCGACCTCCTGACCTCGTGATCCGCCCGCCTCGGCCTCCCAAAGTGCTGGGATTACAGGCTTGAGCCACCGCGCCCGGCCCGCCTTTTGGCTTTTAACAGAAAATCAATTCATTTTGGCACATTAAACCATTAGTGCTCATTGGATATGAACTTCCCCTTTTTCTCTACATTTCTCTCCCACTTCCCCTTTTTCTGTTACAGGGGAGGAAACTGTCGACTTTGAAGGCTGTGAATGGGCTTCCCAGGAAATCGGGATAGACTCACACACACTGACATGTCTTTGGACCTCAAGGAACTTTCTGATTGAATTCTGAAAGTCCTCGAGGCTTCTAAATTCTACAATCAAGCATCAGCTTTATGAATTCCCTATTCCGTGAAGAGGTGGTGTCATTGAGAACCTGCTGGATGGATGTCATCAGCACTGTCTCAAGGGTTTCTCAAAGGTACAGCAGATTAGATGAGGGGGAACTCCTACACTAGGGATGGAAAATTAATGGTACCTGTGATGGTTAATGTCAGGTGTCAACCTGACCAGGCTCGGCTAGGCTAGGCTGTGCAGCTGTGTGGTCAAATGTTAGTCCAGATGTTGTGAATATATATATTTGGGTTTTTTTGAGACAGGGTCTCACTCTGTTACCCAGGCTGGAGTGCAGTACACGATTATGGTTCACTGTAGCCTCAACCTCCCAGGCTCAAGTGATCTTTCCATCTCAGTCTCCTGAGTAGCTGGGACCATAGGCATGTGCCACCATAACTGACAAATGTTTTTATTTTTTATTTTTTGTAAAGATGGGGTTTTACTGTGTTGCCCAGGCTGTTCTCAAACTTCTGGGCTCAAGCTATCCTCCTGTCTCGGCCTCCCAAAGTTCTAGGATTACAGGCATGAGCCACCGTGCCTGGCTGTGAAGATATTTTGTAGATATGATTAACGTTTACACTCAGTTGACTTTAAGTAAAGGAAGTTACCCTCCAGTATATGGGTGGGCCTCACCCAATCAGCTGAAGGCCTTAAGAGCCAAAACTGAGGGCTCCTAGCGAAGAAGGAATCCTGTCTGAAGACTGCAACATAGAAGTCCTGCCTGAGTTTCCTGCCTGCTGGGCTGCCCTACAGATTTTGGACTTGATGCTGAAACATCAGTCATCATTGGTTCTTTTTTTAACATTTTTTTGAGACAGGGTCTTACATCACCATCCGTGGCTGGAGTGCAGTGGCGTGATCTCAGCTCGAGTGATCCTCCTGCTTCAGCCTCCCAAGGAGCTAGGATTATATAGGTGCAAGCTACCACACCCAGCTAATTTTAAATTTTTTGTAGAGACAAGGTCTTGCTATGTTGACCTGGCTGGTCTGTAACTCCTGGCCTCAAGCAATCCTCCCACCTCAGCCTTGCAAAGTGCTGGGATTATGGGCATGAGCCACCGTGCCTGGCCCATCAGCTCTTACCTGCGTTTCCAGTCCTGCTGGCCTGTCCTGCCAGCCCCCACAATGCCGTGAGTCAATTCCTTAGCATTTCTCCCTCTCCATCTATGTCTAGATCTGTGTGTATATCTTTTTTTCTCTTTCTCCTATTGGTTCCATTTCTCCAGAGGACGCTGACTGGCGCACTGCCCGCACCACCAGCCGCTGTCTCGGGCCCAGCGTATCGATGGGTTGTAGCCACTGCCAATGCTCCTTCCTTCTGATCCCAGATGCAGCTTCAGTATCATCTGCAGGTTGAGGGGACTGTGATGATTTGAAGTCAGTACTTGAGAGGAAACGTGCTTGCTCTTCTAATTCTAGTGAATATTCTTCCTGGATGTTGACTAATAAAACAAATGGATGTTCTCATGTTAGGTACTGTCTAATTAATTTTTCAACAAATCTTTGTTGGCTTCTGATGCCCAAGTGCTGTATTTAGTGTTATGGTGGATGTCAGGAGGGATGGGACACAGAGCAGCAGAGATCTGGGCGGAGCGTTTCTTTCCACACCCTCGGTGAGGTCCTGGAGGACAGGGTGGGGTAAGCAGGCTGAGGCAGGGGTGGAGTCCGACTAGTTTCCCATGACCTCGCCATCAGGACGGCTTTCCAGGAACTGAAGAGAGAGGGAGGCAAGGACGGCACCCCTTGCAGGGAGGAGGGAAGCTGGGAGTGGACCTGTAGCCACCTGTGAACTTGATCCCAGAGCAGCCTGGGGTTCTTCGAAAGAGAGGGCGTGCCCACCTGCCCTTTTTCAATTCTGGTGTTCACAGCGTGACCTCTAAAATCTCAGTGTTCACTCTTTGAGAGATGGATCTACTAAAAGCCCAGATTCCACGACTATGCAGTATGTACAAGTAAGAAGCCTGCACTCCTGCCTCCTAAATATATAAAAATAAATAGCTACAAAATAAAAGTCAAGTAGATATTACAGGGACAGTGGTTATGGGATGGATGAAAGAATAAAAAAAAAATTTTTTTTTTTTTGAGACGGAGTTTTGCTCTTGTTGCCCATGCTGGAGTGCAGTGGCATGATCTCAGCTCACTGCAACCTCTGCCTCTTGGGTTCAAGCGATTCTCCTGCCTCAGCCTCCCGAGTAGCTGGGATTACAGACATGCGCCACCATGCCCAGCTGGTTTTGTATTTTTTGTAGAGACGACGTTTCTCCATGTTGGTCAGGCTGGTCTTGAACTCCCAACCTCTGGTGATCCGCCTGCCTCGGTCTCCCAAAGTGCTGGAATTACAGGAGTGAGCCACTGCATCTGGTGAATCACATTTTTAACCAGAAAGAGGGAGAACAAAGGAAGGACTTTGAAATCAGTGTGTGTGTGTGCACGTGTGTGTGCATTCATACGGGTAGCACTGTGGTTGTGGGGTAAGATTGATAGAACAAATGATGCCATTAATAAGCGTGGAGGCGCTTTTAAATTAACAGCAGCGCAAGGTTGGAGATTAATTTTTTAAATGTTTCTTAACCAGAAAAATGAAGCCAATGAATTCCGACAATTAAGAAGTAGTGAAGACCTTTCGAGAATCGCTTATTAAAGAGAGGAGATCAGGGAATTCTTAGTGCGTGTGAAGCCAGTGTCAATCAGCGGGCTCAGATGCCGGCGTCTTCGGGCATTGGGGGAGTTGGCGTGCTCACTTTTGAACCCAAGTAGTCATCTTTGAAACATCTTAGAGAATGCGCCAAGGAAGGCAATGTAGGATCTGCAGCCCTTGCTGCCGAGGGCGCGCCGCAGGGCCGCGGTCCTACTCTGTCTGTCCAGCCCTCCCTCTCGCCCCACCCCGTGGTGCGTCAAAGGGCAGGTGGTCCTGCGTCGGGTCTGCATTGCTCTGATGCTCTTGGGACGTGCCTGACCTTGTGGACAGTGTCTGGTGACTGCTGGGAAGTGTGAGCAGGGCCATTGAAGGCTTGGAAGGAAGTGAAGGACCGAGGGGCCTGGAAACAAAGGGGGACTCTGGCACTGGAACAGTGGACAATGGTCTTGGACGTCTGACACCTCATACATCAGGAGCTCTTTTGATAGCTGCTAGCTTCTGTGTGATTTTTATGTCTTTTAAAATTTTCTTTTGCTTTTGTTGCCTGTGCTTTTGGGGTCATATTCAAGAAATGATTGCTCAGACCAATGCCATGGAGTTTTTTTTTTTGCTGTTGTCTTCTAGTAGATGTCTACTTTCAGGTCTTACATTTAAGTCTTTAATACATTTTGAGTTGGTTTTTGTAGACAGAGGGAGATGAGTTTCATTATTTGCATGTGGCTCTCCCATTTTCCCAGCAGCCTTTATAGAAGAGCCTGTCCTTTCCCCCAGTGTGTGTTCCTGGTCTTGTCAAAGACCATCTGACTGTGACTGCGTGGATTTATTTCTGGGCTCTCTATTCTCTTCCATGGGCCTGGATGTCTGTTTTTGAGGCTTGGGCACCGTCTTTTTTTTTTTTTTTTCTTCTTGCTCTGTTGCCCAAGCTGGAGTGCAATGGTGCAATCTTGGCTCACTGCAACCTCTGCCTCCTGGGTTCAAGTGATTCTCCTGCCTCAGCCTCCTGAGTAGCTCGGATTACAGGTGCATGCCACCGTACCTGACTAATTTTTTAAATTTTTATTAGAGATGGGATTTCACCATGTTGGCCTGGCTGGTTTTGAACTCCTGACCTCAGATGATCCACCCGCCTCTGCCTCCCATAGTGCTGGGATTACAGGCATGAGCCACCGTGCCCGGCCTGGGTACCATCTTTTAAGATTAGCAGAGTGGTTGTAAGGTGCTCCAGAGTTGAGAACCACTGAGTTAGGCAAATTGCATTATCAAGGTTGTGTCTTAGTCAATTTGGGCTGCTGACCGGGCAGATCTGGAGCCTGGCGTTTGGAAGCCAGATCTCTTCCTGGCTTGCACAAGGCTGTCTTCTCGTATGTCCTCACATGGCCTTTCCTTGGTGGGTGCACTCAGGGCCTGCTGGGAGGGTGGGAGGGAGAAGGACCTCTTGTGTTTCTGTTTTTATAAGGACGCTCATATCTTCATGGAGGCCCCACCCTCGTAACCTCATCTAACTCCAATCACTTCCCAAAGACCCCACCTCCAAATACCATCATACTGGGGATGGGGGCTTCAAAATGTGAATTTTGAGGGACACAAGCATGCAGTCCACAGCGAGTGGATTCTCAGCACTCCATCACCCCTGCGACAGAAGCACCATTCCTCAAGACTGCAGAGGCCAGGGCTTGCATCTCTGGCATCCTTGCTGTGTGCCAGGCACCGAACTGGCGGCTTCGTGGAGATTTGGTCATATAATCCGCAGATCCACCTGTGGACTTAGGATTCTGGTTTTTTTTTTTTTTTTTTTTTTTTTTATGGAGTTTCACTCTGTCACCCAGGCTGGAGTGCAGTGGCGTGATCTCGGCTTACTATAAGCCCTGCCCCCTGGATTCAAGTGATTCTTCTGCCTCAGCCTCCCGAGTAGCTGGGATTACAGGTGAGCACCACCACACCCGGCTAATTTTTGTATTTTCAGTAGAGATGGGGTTTCACCATGTTGGTCAGGCTGGTCTTGAACTCCTGACTTCAGGTGATCCACCCACCTCCGCCTCCCAAAGTGCTGGGATTACAGGTGTGAGCCACTGCGCCCGGCCTGGGCTTATTATTATTATTGTCCTTTCATTCATGAGGAAATGGGCTGACTTGCATATGACTGAGCAGCAAGTGAGTGCAGGAGGCAGGATTTAGATGCGTGGGGTCTGTGGGAACGCAGGACCATGGTGTCCGCACAGCACGTCCCCACAGCGTCCCCACCGGGCGTCCCCACAGCGCATCCCCACAGGGCGTCCCCACAGTGCACTTCACAGCGTCCCCACAGTGCGTCCCCACAGTGTGCCCCCACAGCGCCCCCACAGCATACACACAGGGCGTCCCCACAGCACCCCCATAGCACGTCCCCACAGTGCCTCCACAGCGTCCCCACAGCATGTCCCCACAGCGTCCCCACAGTGTGTCCCCACAGCGTGTCCCCGTAGCGCCCCGACAGCATCCCCACAGGGCGTCCCCACAGCGCACCCCACAGCATACACACAGGGTGTCTCCACAGCGCCCCCACAGCATACATACAGGGTGTCCCCACAGCGCATCCCCACAGCGTGTCCCTGTAGCGCCCCGACAGCATCCCCACAGGGCGTCCCCACAGCGTGTCCCCATAGCGCCCCGACAGCATCCCCACAGTGCGTTCCCACAGCGTCCCCACAGTGCATCCCCACAGCATACATACAGGGTGTCCCCACAGCATCCCCACAGCATCCCCACAGCGTCCCCACAGCACCCCCACAGCACATCCCCACAGCACATCCCCACAGCACATCCCCACAGTGCCTCCACAGCGTCCCCACAGCGTACACGCAGGGCGTCCCCACAGCATCCCCACAGCGTCCCCACAGAGCACTGAGGCATGCAAAGGCACCTCTGTGGGCTGAATGGGTCCTCCCAAATCCGTGTGTTGCATCCTCACCTGCAGGACCTCAGAATGTGACTGCTTTTGGAAATAGGGTCTTTCAAGGGTAATGAAGGGTAATGAAGTTAAAGCGAGGTCATCAGGGTGGGCTCTAACCTGGTGGGACGGGTGTTCCTGTGACCAGGGGAGATGAGGACAGACATGCACAGACGACCACATGAAGACACAGGGAGAAGACGGCCATCTACAAGCCAAGAAGACAGGCCCAGGAGAAACCCACCCTGCCACACTTGATTTCTGACTTCCAGCCTCCAGAACTGCGAGGAAAGAAGCCGCTCTTGTTTCTGGCACCCCATCTGTGGCACTCTGTTACAACAGCCCTAGCAAACGAGTACAGTGTTCATATTTAAAATCTTTGCAAATGCCTGTCGAACCAAACCAAAATGGTCTGTGTGCCACCACAGCCCGGACCTGCGAAGTTTCAAATGATAGAGGTCACTTGGTAAAAGCTGCCTGCAGACTTTCCCCCCGGCTGGACCAGGGATCTTGGGGTGGACGTTTTTGGATGTTGACCAAGCCAGCTTGGAAAAGGGGAATAACATGAGAACTCTGCTTAAACTTAGAAAGATTATCTTCCGCTGGATGCTGTCTTGCCTTGTTTTTTTTTTGTTTGTTTGTTTGTTTTTGAGACGGAGTCTTGCTCTGTCGCCCAGGCTGGAGTGCAGTGGCCGGATCTCAGCTCACTGCAAGCTCCTCCTCCCGGGTTTACGCCATTCTCCTGCCTCAGCCTCCCGTGCAGCTGGGATTACAGGCGCCCGCCACCTCGCCCAGCTAGTTTTTTGTATTTTTTTAGTAGAGACGGGGTTTCACCGTGTTAACCAGGATGGTCTCGATCTCCTGCATTATTTTTAAACAATAATAACGATACCAGCTGGTTTGAGCGCTTACTGTGCTGGGCGTGGCTCTACGTGCCTTACATGTATCAGTGACTCTACTTCTCACAAACTCTGTGTATGCCCTGTTTTTACAGATGAGGAAAGCGAGGCATAGGAAAGAAAGAAAGAGAGAGAGAAAGAGAGAGAGAGAAAGAGAGAGAGAAAGAAAGAAAGAAAGAACTCGGGAAAGCCAGCTCAACTAATGTGCCATATTTATATTATTCAATACATTGTTCAGGCAAAGATATAAGCTCCTCTATGTAATGAGATGTCATTCATAGTGGATTAAGGGATGGGCTTGCCAGGAAGCTGCCTGAGGCACTGATACGTGTTGAGACCGTACGTGAACAATACGAAACACAGGGCCGGCTGCCTCTGGTGTCCCCATGTGTGTTTGTCCGTGATGAACAAAGCTATAGCTTCACACACCTCAGAGACTATCTTTAAAATAATTCACCGCCAGCAGCTCCAAATAGGGCAAAATGATATATTAGGTTCAGGGTACTTAATGCGTGTCTTATTTGGAATACAAAGAGTTGTTACATGTTTATGAATAGAAAAGTCATTTCTTCCTACCGGAACTGTCAAATATGTAAAGACTGGCTCTGAAGGGGTGCCTTGTTACTCCCTTGGGTACTCCTGTTTCTCTCACCGTTTGCTACCCCCTCCCCACACTCCTGCCACATTCTAGTCCTCACGTACGGCACCCTAAAGTCACTCCTGAGCCCGGAACACTGCCTGAGCCAGCTTGCAAATGGAACTGCGGAGAAAAGACAGGACACCCAGCAGAAACTTAGATTTCTGATAAACAACACATCATTTTTTAGCATAAGCATGTTCCATATGATATTTACAGCACAAATACTGCATGGGACATACTTACACTAAAACATTATTCATTGTTTATCTGAACATCAAACTACGTGGGTGTCTTGTATTTTTCTTTGTTAAATCTGGCCACCATACCTGCAAAGGTAGACGACATTAGTGGATTTAACCTAATTTTTTGGAAGAAAATGTGTGGCCAGGTGCGGTCGCTCACACCTGTAATCCTACACTTTGGGAGGGCGAGGCAGATAGATCACTTGAGTCCAGGTGTTCAAGACCAGCCTGGGCAACCTAGAGAGACCACATTTCTACCAAAAAATACAAAAAACTAGCTGGGTGTGGTGGTGTGCACCTGTAGTTCCAGCTACTCAGGAGGCTGAGGTGGGAGGATTGCTTGAGCCTGGGACATCAAGGCTACAATGAACCAAGATGGTACCATTGCACTCCAGCCTGGGCGACACAGCCAGACCCTGTCTCAAAAAAAAAAAAAGTGTGTTGTGGAATTGAATGAATTACTGATTGGGTATGTTAATCTTCAGTTTGCAATTTAACGGTTTTATGAGTGATGATACAGATATGAACATGACTCCCCCTTATAGAACTCAGCTCCTCCCTACATGGCCTCACCTAGTGCCCTGCACCTCCCCGAGCGCCCCGCACCTCCCCCAGCGCCTCGCACCTCCCCGAGCGCCCCGCACCTCCCCGAGCGCCCTGCACCTCACCGAGAGCTCAGGGTTCCTCTCCGTTGTCAGTGTGCCCACCTGGCCCGGGCGGTGCCCGCATCCTGCCCTCCTAACCCCGGCTCCACCTTCCATGCGCTCTCCTCATTACTGGTTCACTGTACTTGTGAACCCTGCCGGAAGAGTTGGAGAGCCATGTGGATTCTGAATTGGGTGAACCTCAGCAGCTTTCTTAACCTGGTTTCCAAGCCTCCAAATGGAGGCGGGGACTTGAGGTCAAGGTTGGTGGCAGGCACGGTGAGGGGACACGAGGATGCTTGGCCAGGACCCCTCTGGGTGCAGGGTGGCTTCGGCTCTGTGATCTGTCCCCCACGGTTCTGGAGGGCGGGGGTTGCAGGTGGTCGCCTCTGACCTGGGCCGTGGTTTCCAGGCCCGCCCGTCCCCGAGGCGGACGCCAGAGGGCGCGCGCCCCCCACTCCTGCCCACGTCGGGGCCGCCGCCACGCTCCGCCCTTTGCAGAGCGCTGGGGGTTGAAAGTCCGGAACCCATGCAAGGCTGTTCTGAGGTCCCTTGGGTTGAAATCTGAAGGAATGGAGCAAAAGCGGCCTGCAGCAGCCCTTTTAAGTGATGTTAAAATCTTTTCATTATGTTCAGTAGCAATGAACCACGGGGGATTTGGGTGAGAGAGCGAAGGATTTTGTGATTTCGCCTATGGAGTAAATGTGCCCAAAAGCCCCTCTGTGCTCTTTGGAAAGAAGAACCCAGAGGCAGACCCTGGACGCTGTACCCGTCTGTTGGCCAGGACCATGCTGAGAAGAGGGCCCCCGAATGCTCTGGACCACGACTGGGGCGCCAGGCTGCTGCCCAGCTCCCTGCTGTGAGGCCAAGCCTCCCTCTCCCAGAGCCTGTGATCTCTTACAGTTCCCAGCGTCTCTCTCCTTGCACACCAGATTCACAAGTGCGAAGGAGGAGGAAGCGGCTGTCCACCAGCTACAGAAACAGCCACTGGGACCGGACGCGGTGGCTCAGGCCTGTAATCCCAGCACTTTGGGAGACTGAGGCAGGAGTATCGCTTTAGGCCAGGAGTTTGAGACCAGCTTGGGCAACATAGGGAGACCCTGTCTCTAAAAAAATACAAAAATTAGCCAGGCGTGATGGTGCGTGCCTGTGGTCCCAGCTGCTTGGGAGGCTGAGATGGGAGGATCACATGAGCCCGGGAAGTGGAGGTTGCAGTGAGCTGAGATGGTGCCACTGCACTCCAGACTGGGTGACAGAACCAGACCCTGTCTCACACACACACACACAAAGTCTGCTGATGATGAGGAAGAAGGCGAGAAGCTCAGCAGGCCTAAGTATTCACCCTGTGGCTGAAGGTGAGGCGGAAAGCCGAGCAGGATTCACTGTTTCGGAAGGCATGAAGGTGTGTGTGGGTCTCGGAAAGCTTTTACATTAATGGGTTTAACCCATTAACCCATTTGGAGCTGCGACTCAGCTAGTATCTTATTTACACAGGGTGGCTTGGAAATGAAGACCTCGCTGCGTCCGTTCGCAGCCATCGTGTTCTCATGACGATTCTCTACACTGTGCAGCGTGTCAGGCTTTGAATGTTTACGTGGAGGGTAATGATTTGAAAAACATTTCTCCAACGCCCTTGATTATTAGTGAGTGGGCACATGTGTGTTGGTTTGGGGCTGAGAGAGGGCACAGCGGGGACTCCAGAGACTGGCGGTGGATATTTTCCCGGCTGTTGTCAACACCCAGTAACACTGAGGTTCCCTGGCAGGAGGGGAGGAGGAGAGGAGGAGGCCACAGGCTTAGGAACTGAAAGGTGAACAGAGTTTGGGATGCCTGCACACACCTGTTGGGAAGCTCTGCCATCGGGTATGATGCCAGAGGATGGGTGGACGGTTCCGATGTGTCAGACGTGTGGTCAGTTGTCCACACGGCCGAGGAAAGAGGCTGAGGAGGTGTGGTTTGCTATCTAACACTGAGCCCTGGATCTTCCCAGGTTTAAGCTCGCTGCGCTGGACCCACCCCTAGCTAAGCGAGGTCTCCAGGGTGCACCTGAGGGACACCAGCACAGAGGCTCAAGAAAGGATGTGAGTGGAGGGAGGGGCCCCCCATTGGGAGGCTCAGGTTTGTCCACCTGGTGAGCCCCCTGCCCACTCCCATGGTAACACTAACTTCCCATCACCGTGGCTGCCTTCATCCCGTGTTTCTGATGCTGGCTCTGCACCAGAGTGTGCAAGCCTGGGGTACGGCAGCTGCATCCTTGGCTGGGCCTCACCTGAGGTGCTTCCCACTCCACATTGACTGGGGCTGCCTCCCCATCTCCATCTGTTGATGAGACACAAAGCCGAAGGCCCCCTTTGCCGAGTGCCAAGACACCCAGCGTTGTGCCAGGCACTGTGGGGTCAGGGAAGATTCTTCACATTCTCTATCTGGAGGATTTCATAATTTTAATGATCAGGGAAATAGTTCACACAAAGGAAACTATAAAAATTAATATGCAATCACGATGGAGGGCTCTGATCTATCTCTAAATGCTGCAGAATTTCAGAGAAGAGAGGGAAAAGATGGTACTGGGCGGGGCTCTGAATATTGGGTAGAAGCTTTGGGTGGTTTAGCCTGGGGTTAATCCTGGCGTGGTTCTCAGTTTGCAGGACTAGGGGGAAGTGGTGGTGTGCCCCGCTGGTGTGATGATGTAGAGGAATGACACTTGTGACTTCAGGCACTTTTCATCCAAAGAGACAGCTGGAAAAACACAGCTCCTCCCCGTCAGATCATAGACAATATGTTTGCCTATAAATACACGTGCACATACATGTGTTATCAAGAGCAGAGGATGGGATGACAGCGGCTGAGGAGGTGGCCGGCTCTTGGGACTGCAGGGCTCTCACTGGAGCGGTCGCTGCAGGTCAAAGTCGTTCCAGAAGCTTCCATGGATACAGCCCAGGCACACACCAATCACCCCTCCTGCTCTAGGCTGGCTCCCCTCAGGCCAGCATCTGCCCCAGACTTAGCTTATGACTCCACAAAGGCGATTTATAGTTCTGCAGCCTCAGGCTTAGTGCATTGACCCTCTGCAGCTTTCTGATGACGAAGTATTGGGCTGTGATGCCAGGCAGATCTTTTTTACTTTGCCTCCACAGGAGTCTAAAATTGACCAGTAGATTTAACTGAAGTTCTTTTCAAAAGAGCATGTAATCTGTGTCAGTCGGGTTTGAAACACTAAAGCCAGAATATTGGGTGGGATATGTTCTTTTGACTTCCATGCCTTCTGCATGTCTTGGGCATGGAGCTCTGGCTCTGGAAATGTGTGCAGTGCTGCCCGCCTTGGGCCCTTCGAGATCTGAGAAATGTGAGCGTGCTTTGTCCCCAACAGGCTCCACAGCCAGAGGCTTCGGGCAGCAGGTGAAGTCTGCTGCTCCTTTTTAGCTGGGCGCTTGGAGATCAGAGCCTGGGGAGCTGAGCACTGGCCTCAGGAGACACCTGAGATAGCCTTTCGAGGTCTGCTTTCCTAAAGATGATGAGAGGAAAGCCAAGTCCCTGATGGGAGGATATTTAATTTAAGGCAACAAAAATTTGTCATATTCCATTTTTGAAGACACTGTGCCTAAGTAATAAGAATTCAAGGTTGATTGAGTCAGACTCTACCCTCTGGGAGTGGTGGATGCTGTGATGTGTCACCTGGCTTGTCCAGAATAAAGGGCTGGTCCCCCAGCAGACAGCTGTCAGCTGCTGGCTGCCTCTGGGATTGCCTGGGCTGCAGAGAGCCAGCCCTAACCCTAACCCTAACCCCCACCCCTCGCCACCCCCACTTCCTGGAGTCAGTGACTAGTTGACGTGTGGGGAGGAGGGGCAGTAAGATCACCGCCTCCTGCTTCAACCTGGACAATTCTAAAATGTTGTCTGACTCCATGCCTGCCTCCCAGCATCGGCGAGGTCTCCATTCCGACTGCATCCCAGCCGCGGCACAACTTCTCCCTGGGCCCAGTGTGGCCCCTTGCCCTTCCCTTCTTGCAAATCCCAAAAGCAGCCCCCAGTATACCTCCTGTAAGCTCATCCCCATCTCAGAGTTGGCTTCCTGGAACCTTCGTGACATAGGAGCTCACAGTTTTGCAAAGGAAGCAGATGCAGCCCAGAGATGAGCACACCTGGAGCACGGGAGAATCCAGAGGGGCTTCCATGGGCATCGGAGCCTCCACTCTGGGGTCCATCGACGCTGAAGCTTTAAGGACTTCTGAGGATGTAGGAGTTTCCGAGATGGCCTTGTACGGAGAGGCAAAGACACAGACGGGTGGGGCTGGAGGAAGCTGAGCGCTGTAGCCAGAGAGTGGGGATGGTGGTGAGGGGAGGTGGAGAGATGAGCAGGAGGTGGAGTTTGGGGACAGACTGTCAGGAGCCTGACTGCCGCGCTCAGAAGTGGCAATTGTGCTCTGTAGCCAGTGGCGGGGGCAGCTGGGGGTAGGAAGGAATTCAAGCACTGGGGCGTGATGTGCATCTTAAGAAAGACCATTCGGACCAGCAGTTCACAGCCCGGGGGATGGGAAGCAAGGTCTCCACTGATGGCTGGAAGCCTTGGTTTCTCCTCTCTGCCTATTTAAATGCTCCTGGGGCTTTAGGGTACACCTGATCCCATCTCCCTTGCATGGATTTCTCCCTTCCTAAACTCCACCGGACCTCCCTGTGTGCAGCACACAGCCTGGCTTGCGGAGTCCTGTGTGTCCACAGCCCACCCTGTGGCATCGCCGGCAGTCCCTGTAGAATCCTCAGCCACAGGCTGTGCCATCCTTCGGGCTGCTGGGCTGTCTGGATAGATCCAATCCAACGTTGGCTTCTTTTAATCACGATAAGAAAGATGCTTCAAGAAACCAAGATACAGAAGCTGGCGGCCTGTGGGGTGCCCTTGATGTGCCATGGAGTGCGGCGCTCGGCCCCGGCCGAAGTGGGGACCTCGCCCTGTCCTGAGGTGCTGGAACGTGGGCACAGGGCCGCGGGCAGAGGGAAGCCCGGCCATCTTTCCAGCGATGGCAAATAGGCATTTTCAGATAACCAAAGATGCCAGGTGAACACCAAGGACAACGTCCTTCTGCCTTTTTTGGAATACAAAGGGTGCATCTCTCCCCGATTTATTACTTTTCTCTGGGCAGAAATTGTCCACCTTGGAGAAATCCAGTCACAGCTTTCTTTGTCTCTAATCTGTACTGTTAGAGCGAACTAAATGTGGCCTGAGAAGGACTCCGTGCTGCTATATCTGAGTCCTTGTGGACAAACTGCAACCTAACTTAATAGGTAGACAGGATTGAAACCCTGACTTAGGAGTGTGTGTCTGTCACAATCGCTGAGGCTTGGTTAATCGGAGCAGCCACACTTCAACCACTCATATGCTGCCGAGTGTTCGGACTGTGTCCAAATAAGCCAGACGCCGAGCTGTAACCAATCCAGCTGCTTCTGTCCCTCACCTCCGATTTCTGTAGGTCACTTTACTTTTTTGGTCTATAAGTTTGTTCTGACCACGAGGCACCCCCGGAGTCTCTCGGAATCTGCTGTGATTCTGGGGGCTGCCCGTTCATGAATTATTCATTGCTCAGTTAAACTCCTTTACATTTAATTCGGCTGAAGCTTTTCTTTTAACAGTACCAATGAGGAAGAACAAGCAAGCAGGATTCCTGCCAGAGGGAGCAAAGCTCAGGGATGTGTGGGGTGCTCCGTGTGTTTCCTGAGCACAGTGCAGGTCCTGTCCCGGGAGAATGCTGGTGCCTGGGCTGGGCCTTGCTTTAGAGCCAGGGTCAGATGGTGAGACCCACTTGCTCCTGAAGACAGAAAAAGGACGACAAAGAAGCACCATGCGCTTCAGTCCCCTTTGGGAGTTTTCCCAAGTAGCAGCCATTACATGATTATTAGTCCTTTAGATATTAGTAGAGGATCTGTTACCTGCCTGCGTTGGACTTTGCTGTGGCTGCCATATCAAAGCACCACAATCTGGATGCTTACATTTAACAACAGAGATTTCTTGTCTTGCAGTTCCTGATGCTCAAGACCAAGCTGTGGGCAGGGCTGGTTCCTTCTGAGGCCTCTCTCCTTGGCTTGTAGATGCTGTCGTCGTCTCCACCTGACACCCTCCCTGCTGGGTGTCTGTGTCCAGACTCCCCCTTTTAATAAGGACTCCAGTCATATCGGAGCAGGGCCTGCCCTTACTGCCCTGATTTTAACTTCTGCAAAGACCATGTCTACAAATAAGTTCGCATCCTGAGGTGCTGGGGGTTAGGACTTCAGCATATGAATTTTGGGGGCTGGGGGGCACAGTTTAACCTGTAATGGTTGACAAGGTCTGATGTTCTTTTCCGTTTTACTGTGTGTCTCTCTCTGCCAGGCTGCATCACTCTGCCCCAGCACTATTCTGTGAGGTGGCCTCTCCCTGCTGCTGCTCAGAAGGTGGTTTCAGCTCCCCCCTCCCCCTCCAGCCACCACTCCATGTTTTCCACTCCCCCGTTCTTTTGTGTTTGTTATTTTATTTGTGTCCTGGAAAACGGCCACCGGGTTCCCTGAGTTGTCCTCACTCTACTCACTTGTACACTGGGGAGGAGTGGGGAGAGGGACAGATGATTGCGGGGGCAGGGGGGGCAGGTTTGTGGGGACAGACGGACACACACAGTAAAGGGAAACAACATCACCTTCACTTTGGTCTGTGTCTATATTTGTCTGCACCTGTGCCCATGCCGATGTCTATATTTATATCTGTATTGATGTCTATAGCTCTGTCTTTATTGACATCTGTATTAGTCTGTTTTCACACTGCTGATAAAGACATACCTGAGACTGGTAATTTATCAAGAAGACGCTGTTTAATAGATTCACAGTTCCATGTGGCTGGAAAGTCCTCACAATCATGGTGGAAGGTGAAAGGCACATCTTACATGGCAGCGGGCAAGAGAGAGGATGAGCACCAAGCAAAAGGGGTTTCCTCTTATAAAACCATCAGCTCTGGTGAGACTTACTCACTACCACGAGAACAGTATGGGGGAAACCACCCCCATGATTCAATTATCTCCCACTGGGTCCTTCCCACAACACGAGGGAATTCTGGGAGCTACAATTCAAGGTGAGATTTGGGTGGGGACACAGCCAACCGATATCAACATCAGTGTCTCTCGTGTCTATATGTATATAATTTGCAAAGAGTGGCAGCAGACCTCCTGAGACCGTGTGAGTGTGGATTTCATTCCATAACCAGCTCAGTGTCAGGGGTGACATGCTGGGGAGAGGGACATGGGGCAGGTGTGACCAGCACTCCTCTGCTGGGGTGGTTTTGTGTGACATGCGGGTCCGTCTCCCTCTCTGCAGACACCTGCCCACCCCGGCCCGTGGCCTCTAGCATCTCCACACCATCTCTTCCCTGGACCTTCTCCTGCTGAGGAGCTGGAGGTGCTGGGTCCAGCAGCCCGTCCTGAACCAGGACTCCAGCTGCCTCTCTTGTGTCCTTTCCTAAATGAAAAAACTTTCTCAGTCATGCTTGGAGCTAATAACTTTTTCTCAGGTGGGAAAATGTCAAACACGTCTGACACTTGCAGTTCTAGCATGCGCTGCATGAAACGTGGTCAGATCACGTTCCCCCTCCATGCCTGTCTCAGGCCAGGGCCCACAGCAGGGACCTGGCGAGGACTCAGTGCCTTCCTGGGTGATTTTTTCCCCATGGGAGAGTGACTTCCGGGGCAAAAGGGAAGGAAGCTGTGAGGCTTTAGGAATATGTTTGCAAATGTTCTTTTTGCAGTCTGGAAACTCTCTGCAGTGTTACCTGGACCGTTTCTAAAAAATTAAATTACCTGTCCAAACATTCTAGTTTAGAGCTGCAGAAACTGGTTTTTGGTTTCAAGCTGTTTTGCAGGATGATTTATTTAGAACGGAGTCTGTAAGAACCAGCTCTGTGCAGCTGGAGCAGGCCTTGGCCACATGTAGGAACAAGATCACCCTGGTTTACTCGGCTCTCTTCTCTGTAGCGGAGCCACTGCCCCTTGGGCCCTGGGACCCCATGCCTCATCCGGGAAGTCAAAGTGTTTGCATTTCTGACCTGTGTCGCCTCTCTCAGGGCTTTCCTTCCACACCCGCCTGTTACCTGCACCTCGTTAGGTGAGTAGCAGGCCAGGGTGACAGACGATGGCACTGACCTTATGAGGCTGGTGTTATGACAGACAGGACGGGCGACCTTTGTACAGCAGCCTGGCTGGGAGCTGGGTTTTGGCTTGTCACTTCCCGTGGGCGTGTGCTGTCCCAGCGAACATGTGAGCATTCTGAGCATGCCGTGACCAAAACCACACTGTCTACTGCCCGCAGTGGCAACAAGAAATCCGAGGTCACAGTGACCACTGGCCGCTCTGGCCTGCAGCCTGGCAGTAGAACTGGAAGGCACCCGGCAGTTCTTGCTTTATGTGACAGACATGAGTTCGCAGGAGGCTACATGGGTCAGCATGGATTCTGCCACGGAAAATAATGGCACTCATAGACATGTCCTTATGTATTTTCCACTATCTATCAACATAATATTTTCAATAATTAGATAGATAATAACCTACACTGAAGTGACATTAAAAACATATAACCTGCAGTGTGGGGCTGAGTAGTGAGTTCTGAGAGACTGAGACCCAATCCCAGCTCTGTTTCCTGCCAGGCGGGAGATCTTTGGCAGGTTACGTTACCTCCCGTGTGCCTCAGTTTCTTCTCCTGTAAAATGGAGACAGTAATGGTATGTACTTCATATGATTCTTGTGAGAGTTACATGAGTTTCCATGCTCCACAATGCCTGGCTCACTATAAATGCTTAATAACTTTTAGTTTAAGATGTTCCCTATAAAATGGAAGAGAGAAGAAATATGTGTGCAGCTGCCTTTACCTTCACAGGTCTGTAGGGCTCGCGGGAGAGACACAAATGATGTCTTTCATTTCTGAGAAGATGGCGGTGTTGATTGGCGGTGGATGAAGGAAAAAGGCACAGGGAAAGGAACGGGGAGCAGAAGCAGAGAAGGGTCATCATGACGACATCACCAAGACAATGGTGTTGAAAAGGAGCCGATACTGCAACTTCTTGAGGCTCAGACTTGATGCCTAGGGAACAGAGATGGGGCCAAGTCTTCTCTTCGCATAACTCCTCTGCTCTCAGGCTGGCAAAGCCTGCCTGATGGTTCCACCGTCTCTCTTTGTTTATGTCTCCTCATCACATCAAACCTGCTGGCAAAGAGAAAGCCTTGTGTGGTTCTTGGCGCCAGAGCTTCCTGAAGATGATGTGACTTGTCAGGTAAGCGGCTTGATAGGGAGAAGCCAGTCCCCCTGGGCAGTGCAGGAAACCCCGAGAGGGCTGCGGAGACCAAAAGAACTGGAGGGACTTCCTAGCGGGCGGGTGGGCAGGTAGGGGTTACTGTACCCCACGAGCTGCAGCTCACTGTCCTGTCCTGTGGGCCAGCCCACATGCGTGGGTGCCAGAGGATTCCAAGGCTTTGAAGACAACTTCCTAAAGAGAGGACAGCTGCTGTCACCGTCGGATCCAGGCACTTTCACTGGGCACCCGTTTGCAAGGTGCTCACGGTGGGGAACGAGATTTCACGTCGTTTTCTGAAACGAACACTCATACCTCCAATTAAACCTTACTTGTTTAGTTTTCCATAAGAAAGGCCTAGGCCCTTAATCAAAGATATTTTGTAAGCTAGCAAGATAATGTATTCAGTTTATATAAAGGTAATTTCACTCTCAAGAGACTGGTTAGGTCAGAGTTACTGAATTAATTGTAACAAGGTTGGCAAATGAATTCAATTTTCTATGGCAAACATCGTTCATAACTCTAAGAGAACTACGTGATCTGCTGTAACAAGCATATTCTAACGTATGCAATTTCCTATCACTGACGTTTAAGGGAAGCGTGAGTTGATGTAGATTGAAGGTCATGGGTAGGTGAGAAGGACAAACTCCCTGAGGATGGAGTCTGCATATCCTCTGCAGAGCATGCAGTTACACTCATCCGACACGGAGCGTGTTCAACTTAATCTTTGTTTTTGAGATGGAGTCTCGCTCTGTTGCCCAGGCTGGAGTGCAGTGGCGCCATCTCAGCTCACTGCAAGCTCCGCCTTCCGGGTTCACGCCATTCTCCTGCCTCAGCTTCCTGAGTAGCTGGGACTACAGGCGCCCGCCACCATGCCCGGCTAGTTTTCTTATAATTTTAGTAGAGATGGGGTTTCACTGTGTTAGCCAGGATGGTCTCGATCTTGTGACCTCATGATCTGCCCACCTCAGCCTCCCAAAGTGTTGGGATTACAGGCATGAGCCACAGCACCTGGCCTCAATTTAATCTTAAAGGAAAGCTGTCCCCTTTGGCAGAGAGAATGCTTTGTTTTGCCACAGTGCATGTTGTTATAACGTGAATTAACCATATGCAAGTGGCAAATAGGAGAATGTTGTCAGTGTAATGCAGACGTTACATTTTCACAGGTGATTTTTCCTAACAGACAAACTAGTAAAAGAAGAGCAAATGGAACTCAGTAAGCAGAAGAAAGGAATAATAAAGACAAGAGCAGAAATCAGTGAAATAGAGAGAAGATCAACAGTAGAGAAAATCAATGAAGCCAGAAGTTGGTTCTTGGAAAAGATGAACACAGTTGATACATCACTGGCATGACTGACTGGGAAATGAAGAGATAAAGGCCACGTTACCACTGTCAGAACAGGAGGGAATATCCTACAGGTTCAGCAGACATTACAAAGATAATAAGAGAATATTGTGAACAACTTTATGCCAAAAGATTCTGCAATTTAGATAAAATTGAAAAATTCCTTGGAAGACACAAACTATCAGAACTGACTCGGGAAGGATTAGATCTACTGAATGTTCCTGAGTCTGTTAAACAATTGAATTTGTAATTAACAGTCTTCACATAAAGAACACTATAGCTTAATTCGTGAACTGTGCCAAACTTAAAGAAGAAATGATACGAATTCTACACAAACTTGTAAAACTGAAGAGGAGGGAACAACTTCTGGTTCACTCTATAAGGCCAGCATTACAAGCATTGCATGGATTCCTACGCCAGAAAGAGACTTCACCAGAAAGTGAAGCTGCTGGTCATTATCCGTCATGAACCCAGAGGCACATATGCTTTCAGATGTTAGTAACATGAATCTAAAAATGTATAAAAATAGGTTTGTATATTTATCTAGTTATATACATATGTTAATTATATGTATAAATTTATATATCCCCACCATGACCATGATGGTTTATTTTAGGTGTTCTCTTGACTGGGTTAGGGGACACCCAGTTGGCTGGTGAAGCACGATTTCTGGGTGTGCCTGTGAGGGTTTGCAGAAGAGATTAGCGTTTGCATCAGTGGGCTAAGGAAGACTCACCTCACCAGTGTGGGAGGCACCATCCAGCCCGACGGAGGACCTGGGTAGAAGCAGGGCAAATTTATCCCCTATTCTGGCTTCGGACATCAGAACTGCAGGTTCTCCAGCCTTTGGACTCTGAGGTTTACACCAGTAACCACTCCCTTTCCCCTCAGGTCTTAGGACTCAGACTGAATTATATCACCTACTTTCCTGGTCTCTAGCTTGCAAATGGCACCGTGTGGGACTTCTTGGTCTCCATAATTTTGTGAGCTAATTCCCATAGCAAATCCTCTATCTATCTATCATCTATCTATCTATCTTCTATCTAATCTACCTATCACCTATTATCTGTCATCTCTCTGTCATCTCTATCAGTCATCTATAATCTGTTACCTATCATCTATCAATTACCTATCAATCATCTATTGATCGATTGATCTATTGATTGATCAATTTCTCTCTCTTTTCACTCTGTTTCTCTGGAGGACCCTAATACAACAACCATGAGGAATTTATCCCAGGAATGTAAAGTTGGTCTAACATTCAAAAATCAGTGTAACTCACCATATTCACAAATTAAAAAAGAAAAAAAAATGATGATCTCGATGTAGAAAGAATATTTGATGAAATCTGATTATCTGTTTCTGATGAAAACCTTCAGAACCGTTCTCTGGGCTGTGGTGACTGTTCCCTCCCTTACGCCTTCTGACTGGGGATGATAAGATTCTCCACTGATACTGGCTGTGAGAACCTCGCTGTCTTTTCCTGATGTCCCGTAACCCTGCCCTCACCTTTAGGAATAGTCCCTCTATTAAACTCTTCAATCTCCCCCTTTGAGCGTGCTGTTTATTTCCTTCTGGGACCCCAACTGATACAGTCTATCTTGAGACAATTCATAAAATCAGAACTACACTACATTTTTAGGAATGTGCTTAGTGAATCTATATTTGATAAATCACAATAGCATTACGTATATTTCTGAAATTGTATGCACAGTCCCTCCTATTTATTCACGATTCAATCAATGCTTGGGTTAGGTCCCTTGTAACTATTTCTCAGGCTCCACCAGAGATCCAAAGCCGTGAGCCTAGCAATCCGAATGATGGATCACTGGAGATCGGAGTGGAGAAGCACAATTCTACAGCCTTGAAGATGACTTGGGACTCAAGTCGTGGTCTCCAGCCTGGCCGGTGAGCAAAATCACCGAGCCCTTTACAAATGGCGATTCCCAGGCTCCACCCCGTCCCTTCAGAGTGTCGCCCTGGCTGTTCTGAGGACCGACATGTTTGAGATCAAAGATTAAGTGACTGGGAGTTTCCTACAAGGAATGGGGAGTTTGGTTCATCAAAGTTTGACTTTTGAAAACAAAGGTCAGCACTGGGAACAAAGAGTTCGTTTACGGCAAAGCTAAAGTTGGTCAGGCAGCATCAGGGCTTAGGTAGCTTAGGTCTTTTTTCCCTTCCTGGACACGTGGAAGACTATTTTCCGGCCCCATGGAGGTGACAGATTCTGGCCAATGGACTGGAAGTAGAAGTGACTGTGTCACCCAGGGGGAAGCAGGAAAAACTGGTGTGCAATTCTTTATGCTTCCCTCCCTCCTGCAGTTAGCCTGGAAGTCACGTTCAGAGGGAGGGACCACCAGGCCCAAGCGATTTGTGTCGTGAGCAGTCACCTGCCGTATAGTGCCGGGACAGTCTCCCAGACACAGAGGGCTCTGCGTGAGTACAAGATAAACCTCACTGGATAGTTCAGAGCCGATGATCATCCCAGCAAAACCCAGCTTAGCTCAGCTGATTTGCCATTGTTGAGTACTGCTCAACTGATATGAATCATAATCCAATAAATGATATAGTATCAGCCGGGCGCGGTGGCTCACGCCTGTAATTGCAGCACTTTGGGAGGCCGAGGCATGTGGATCATGAGGTCAGGAGATCCAGACTATCCTGGCTAACACGATGAAACCCTGTCTCTACTAAAAATACAAAAAATTAGCCGGGCGTGGCGGCTGGCGCCTGTAGTCCCAGCTACTCGGGAGGCTGAGGCAGGAGAATGGCATGAACCTGCGAGGCAGAGCTTGCAGTGGGCTGAGATTGCGTCACTGCACTCCAGCCTGGGCGACAGAGCTAGACTCCGCCTCACAAAAAAAAAAAAAAAAAAAAAAAAAAAAAAAAAAAAAGTGATATAGCATCATGGGAAAATGCTTATAATACAAGGTTAAGTGAGAAATTCAGGCTGCAACATTGCTTGCGTTTGATGTATGCTTATGTAAAAGTACACATGCACTTGGGCCCATATTGGTTAGGAATATCCAAAAATGAAAATATTTGTATTAAACTGATGGGAATTATGATTTTTTTTAATTTAAATTTAATTTCATTTAATTTTACTTTAAGTTCTGGGATATATGTGCAGAACGTGCAGGTTTGTTATGTAGGTATGCATGTGCCACGGTGGTTTGCTGCACCCATCAACCCGTCATCTAGGTTTTAATTCCCACATGCATTGTTAGGTATTTGTTCTAATGCTCTCCCTCCTCTTGCCTCCCACCTCCCGACAGGCCCGTGTGTGTGAAGTTCCCCTCCCTGTGTCTATGTGTTGTCATTGTTCAACTCCCACTTACGAGTGAGAACATGCGGTGTTGAGTTTTCTGTTCCTGTGTTAGTTTGCTGAGAATGATGGCTTCCAGCTTCATCCTTGTCCCTGCAAAGGACATGAACTCATTCTTTTTTATAGCTGCATAGTGGTAATTATGAGTTATTAAAGAGAAAACAATTTTGCCTTTGAAATGTCTTTGAGATCTTTGAAATGTTTATAACAGTTTCCTCCCCTTCTTACTTTTTTCTTTTCTCCTCCTCCTCTGCCTTTTCAAAAAACATTTTTCTGAACTGGAGAGCAGGCATTGCTTTTTAACAGTGTCGAGAAGAGCACGAGTACTCTGCTCCCATGTGAAGAGATGGCACAGGGGAGGGGACGCCAGGCAGCCTGTGCCACTAGAGCTGCATCGCCACCGCCCTGGAGTGAGGGCGTTTGGATATCATGTAGTTCTTTGAGGATTTGAATGGGATTCTTGGGAAGTAAACGTAGACTTCAGATTGGTTATTTTTATGCTGCTCATGTTTCCCATAATTATCATTTTTGCCTTTCATTAGTTTTTAGTTATATTCCATTAGAAAATAATTAGCCTAAGGCAGTGTTCTCAACTAGGGACAGTTCTGCTTCTCAGGAGACTTTCAACTCATGTCTGCGGACAGTTTTGATGGTGTGACTGGCATCTAGTGGGGAGAGGCCAGGGACCCGCTGGATGTCCTATGACTCACAGGACGGCCCCACACAAGGAATTTCAGGGCTCCAATGTCAGTGGTGCCCGCAGTGAGGCACCCTGGCCTAAGAGAAAAGAAGAAAGGGTTCTTTGTTTTTTCTCTTCCTGCATCACAGCTTTATAGGAGGATAACTGATAACCTTGGAAAATCAAAATCTAGGCCTGGTGCAGTGGCTCACACCTATAATCCTCATGCTTTGGTAGTCCAAGGCGGGAGGATTGCTTGAACCCAGGAGTTCGAGGCTGCAGTGAGCCATGATTTTAGCATTGCACTCCAGCCTGGGTGACAGAGAGAGAGAGACTCTGCCCCTAAAAATACATACATACATACGTACATACATACATACATTGAGAACTTCAGGAAAAGATGAAGGTTCAGGTGGCCACCACTTTTCACAGGGGAAGGACAGAGAGAAATCTTTATTGGAAAATCCTGTGTGTCAGGAATGTACTAATTACTAAGCATAATTACCGGCTGTGGCCAACTCCTAGCCCACCCAGCACAATCTTCCCATCAGCTTGCAAGGTTGTGCTGGCTTTTAGGGAAGATTCTTTCTTCATTTCTCCTATGCTGTTCATGTTTACATCCTTCTTTGGTGACAGGCAGGCCTAGGATCTCATGGGAAGGGTGAGTTTTTGGGGGAGCTGACGGGAAAGCACAGGGAGGGGAACGGGGGTGCTGGAAACTGACCTCACTGGCTTCACAAATGTGCTTGACTTTGATCACTAGGAGTGCGTTCATAGCATTCTTTCTGCAAATTCAGAAGCGGGACCTGCTGGACAATTGCCAAGAGCCTCATTGGAGCTAGTGGCATGTGCTTTGTGTATGTTGTAGGGGGTGTGGAGATGCGACACCCAGCACCCCCAGGAGGGATCTGCTGCTCTTAACTGCTGGGGGCAGGGCTGCCAGGATCTGTCTCTGCGGGGGTCACTGCTGCTGCGGTCACCCCTCCCTGGGGTGGCCACCTCCCAGGGCTAATTGCAGGTGCGAGAGGACTCTGTGGCATCGCATCACCCCAGGCCTCCCTTCACAGGGCCTGCGTCTCCTTTTGACGTGTCCCTCTCCTGAGCCCTCCACAGGTGCTCGTGCCTGACAGGTACCCCTCACCTGGAGCCATCTCAGCGCGGGGCAGGGAATAGGGTACTCGGGAGGCTCAACTCTCTCAGCATCCAGGGGCTTCTGGAAGGGACTGGAATGTCAGACTGACTGACAAAAAAGTCACCAAGGAATGAAAATGTCGAAGCCATCAGACACGGCCCTGGAAGCTGCCGAGACGGCGTGTTTGCCTGGGGCTTCCTCCCGTGCTGATGATTCATATCAGGCCATATATTTCCTGGCTGTGCTTCCCTGACAAGATGAAGTGCATTCCTGACACACAGAACTTTCCAATAAAGATTTCATTGTCTCCTTCCCCTGTGAAAAGTGATGAGTGAACTTGATATTTCTCTGTTCAACCTTCATCAATAAAAAATGTTTCTGGTCGGGTTATTCCTGTTGATTCTTAATGAAGTGGCGTTTTATGAGGTGCCATTCAGTCCTGAACTTCAGAAAGAGCCAGGGATCTTTGGCATGCTAAGGTGGGCGCTTTAAACTTGGAAATGTATATTAATAGCTGCATGCATACATAACACGGGAGGCAAATACGCAGTTATCAGGGATTTAATACACCTCAGCCCGAAAAGGATATATCACACATTAACGTGTAATTACCAGCTGGAAATAGAAATAGACGACCCACCAGACCAGATTTATCACCCGGACTCACATACATCAGCCACTGAGCCAGATCTAGCACCCATCGACTCTGACAGATCACCGCCCTACCCAGACACAAAGCAACTGATTGAGATCCACAGCACCAATATACTCAGTCAGCGACCACCCTTTGACTGGCATATATTGTCACCTAGTGAAAAATACCTTTGTGGCAAATCACACTGGCTGAAAGTGAAATCCACTGTACAGTATGTTTAACTCTGCCAGGGTTGCCTGGAATGGGCAGGGGGTTGTTGGCTGGTCTGGCTCTCAGGGCCCTGGCAGGAGGCTGGTCATGGTGTGGGGAGCGGTGGCCCCCAGTTCATAAGTAGGTCGGCAATGGTGCCTGGCACGTGTTGACCACAGCTCCCCGCAGATGTCTCCCAGGACCACGGATGAGGCTGCCTCAGAGCTGGCTGCATCCCCCTGCAGACCAGGGGTGGCTCCCTTGCTGGCTTTGGGGCCTGAGAGCAGGAGGCCCCTGCAGAGCGGAGCACACTTCACCATATGCCTTGAGGAGCTCAGCCTATGTGACTCCTTTTCTTTAACCTTCAGGGACCATTCTGTGTGGGGTGTGGGAGGGGTAGAGAGCTGCCCTTCTGTGCACTTCCCTCGGGTTGCTCTCAAAGGCCTTCCTCCTCCCAGGCCATCCTTGGTTACCCTCTAGTTTCCAGGGGGATGTGTGTGCAGGCGTGTGCGCGCGTGCATGTGTGTGTATAGTTAATGTGTGTGATGTGTTTGTGTGTGAGGTGATGGTGGTGGTTGTGTGTGTATCTGCATGTGTGGTTGTGTATGCCTGGTGTGTATGTGTATGTGTGTGAGCTGGTGTGTGTATACATGTGTATGTGTGTGGTTAATGTGTGTTGTTTGTGTGTGAGGTGATGGTGGTGGTAGTGTGTGTGTATGCCTCTGGTGTGTGTATGGTTAGTGTGTGAGTTGGTGTTCATGTGTGTGAGTTGTGTGTGTGGTTAATGTGTGTTGTTTGTGTGAGGTGATGGTAGTGGTAGTGTGCATGTTAGAGTGTGCATCTGGTGTGTGTATGTGCGTGTGTGGTTAGTGTGTGGGTTAGTGTATGTGTTTAGTTGGTGTGTGTATGCATGTGTGTGGTTAGTGTGTGTTGTATTTGTGTGTAAGGTGATGGTGGTGGTAGTGTGTATGTTAGTGTGTGCATCTGGTGTGTGTTTGTGGTGTGTGTATGTGTGTGAGTTGAGGTGTGTGTGTGTGTGTGTGCGCGCATGCCAGGTGGTATTTGCTTCAGGCTGTAGGTTTACGTGGACTGCTGAGCCTGAGCTAGGACTTGAGGAATGTGGACCAGGGAGCTAGAGGCTTCAGTTGGAAGAGCTTTTTTATTTTATAGTCAGAGAAACTATGTTCTGAAGAGAGTAGTGATTTGGAGAACCAAGCTCTCCTGAGTCTCAGCCCAATGGAGAGGCCACTCTCCACTGAGTATCACCTGAGTCTTCCAGATGTGTGCAGTGGGTGTGGCTCATTACTGCAGCAGCAGGTGAGAAATGCAGTGTCCCACAAGGCTGCTGGAAGACAGATAACTGTTTTTTGCACCACGTGAGCCTAAAGCTGCATTTAATTCCAGGCTCTGTCAGTTAGAAGTGAGGTATACAGAAGGCGCCAGCATTTGAAACTTGATGGATGCAAGAAGGTCATTAAGGAATGCAAACTTCAAAGTTAATTGCAACTTTTTTTAAATTGATTTTTTACAACACTTGTCTTTACCATTATTAATAGAAAAGGGCAGAGGATCTGTTCCCACTCCCACCATAAGACTTGAGCACCCACAACCAGTGACTCTGTCTTTGCCTCTAACAAATTGATTGGGGGGGAGGGGAAGGGACATCATGGGGAGGTAATCCAGCTGGGAATGAATTACACACATTTCTGTGCTGTGGGTTCAGGGAGGCAGCAGGAAACTAATACAAAGATCTTGCTTCCAGTCCTGGTTATGCCACAGTCTAAAGTCTCTCACAGACAAACAAGACAAAGAGAGGAGAGGAAGGAAGCTGATGACTGCATTTGGGAGACATCCAAAGAGGGTGCGTGATAGAGGACAACAAGGACTGTGATGTGCTGCTGGAGAAAATTCAAAGTTAGGAATGGGCAAATAAAAGGAAATGAGACTGCCCCAAATGAAGAGACAGGTATGTGGGAAAGTATGCCCTATAATAGCAAAGATGGTGAAATGAAAAGACAATTGGGGCATGGAAACATTGAATAAATTTTAGCACCATCATCATATCATCATCATTACCATCACCACCATCATCACTATCATCACTATCATCATCATCACCACCATTATCATCACTATCATCA
>NW_022321714.1:0-39158 GCF_002776525.5 Piliocolobus tephrosceles | reverse complement strand
GGTAGATGGTGCCCTCTTGGGTGGATGGTGCCCTCTTAGGTAGATGGTGCCCTCTTGGTGGGTTGCCCATGGTGCTGCGTCTTGTAGAAATAAACTGAAATTCCAGTTCTCTTTCATTTGCCTCTGACCCCAGCTCTTTCTCCACCTTCCTTTGCCAGTACTCTGGTTCTACTTTATGATACTTTATTTCCTGTGTTTATTTAAAAGTCCTGCACACTGTCTTCAACACAGTTAAAAGCAAATTGAGTTCCTCCCAGGAAGCAGCAGAGGCACAAAAGAGGCTGAACCAAAGAATAGTCAGAATAATACAGAAAGAGACAGAAGAACTGAAGGAAAAAGAAAAACGATTGTGTGGAAGGAAATACCGGGGTCCACCTGCCCCCTTTGTCATGAGATACATGGAGATGTAAACTGTAGTTCCAAATTTAGTTAAATTGTATTCTTTGTAGGATCAAATTTTAAAATAAGTTTAGAAATCAAAATGCTATCTAGTGACTAAGAACCAGGAGCAGAAACAGCTCAGGCCAACTGAAGACAAAGGCTCCATTTTACTATTAGATTGAAATATGAGACGTATCCAAGGATTAAAGCAGTGAAAAACCAAAAAGAAATAATTTAAACTGCTCTTGTTGCAGTAGCTCTCTAACCTCTCCTTCAGGGTGAGTAATGATTGCTGTCAGGCAAGTAAGAAAATATTCCCATTTCATGAATCTAATTATCTACAAACAAGCTTTCTGAGGTGGAGGAGGTTGGTTAAAAATACTGGGTGTAGGCCAGGTGCAGTGGCTCGTGCCTGTAATCCCAGCACTTGGGGAGGCTGAGGCAGGAGGATCACCTGAGGTCAGCAGTTTAAGACCAGCCTGGGCAACATGGTGAGACCTCATCCCTACAAAATTTTAAAACTTAGCTGGGTGTGGTGGTGCACATCTGTGGTCCCAGCTACTTGGGAGGCTGAGCCCGGGAGGCGGAGGTTGCAGTGAGCCAAGATTGCGCCACTGCACTCCAGCCTGGGCGACAGTGAGACCCTGTCTCAAAAAAAAAAAAAAAAATACTGATTATAGAGGCCTAATTTTCCCTCCTCCGTGTATATATTGTGCTGGTGTAAGAAGGCAGTTTTTATTTATAAATAAAATAATTCTCTTATTTTGACTGTCTTCCCATTGACCTTTGCCACCTCAGTGATTTGCTTGAGGAAGTTAAGAGGCAGTTGCCATCCACAGCACATACTTGAAACAGTGAGTTAGAGCTGGGCATGGTGGCTCACACCTGTAATCCCAGCACTTTGGGAGGCCAAGGAAGGTGGATCACTTGAGGTCAGGAGTTTGAGACCAGCCTGGCCAAATTGGTGAAACCCCATCTCTACTAAAAATACAAAAAGTTAGCTGGGTGTGGTGGTGCATGCCTGTATTTCCAGCTACTTGGGAGGCTGAGATATGAGATTTCTTGAACTCAGGAGGTGAAGGTTGCAGTGAGCCGAGATCATGCCACTGCACTCCAGTCTGGGTGACAGAGTGAGACTCTGTCTCAAAACAAAAAACAAAAAACAAAAAAAGAAGCAGTGGTTAGGCTATCAGTTTGTGATCTTTCTGTCTTTTTGACGTAGGCGTTTAGTAGTATACACTTTCCTCTTAGCACTGCTTTTGCTTTACCCCAGAGGTTTTTGATAACTTGTCAGTATTATCATTCATCTTGAAAAATTTAAAAATTTCCTTCTTGATTTCATTGTTGACCCCAGAATCATTCTCACTAGAAAGTGGGCAAATGGCATGAACAGATTTCCTCAAAAGAAAATATACACGGCCAGTGTGGCGGCTCACGTCTGTAATCCCAGCACTTTGGGAGGCTGCAGTAGGAGGATTGCTTAAGCCCAGGAGAAGTTCAAGACCAGTCTGGGCAAGATAGAGAGACCTTGTCTCTATTTAAAAAAATAATAATAAAAAAGGAAAATATACAATGTTCAACACGTTCGACATCACTAGTCATCAGGATATTAAAACCACAATGGATGCCACGTTACACCATCCAGAATGGTGTCTCTATGTAAAAAAATAATAATAAAAAAGGAAAATATACAACGTTCAACACGTTCGACATCACTAGTCATCAGGGATATTAAAACCACAATGGATGCCACGTTACACCGTCCAGAATGGCTACTAGTATCATTTTTTCAGTCAGGATCTCGTTCTGGCGCCTAGGCTGGAGTATGATGGTGCAAATATGTCTCATTGCAGCCGCGACCTCCTGGGCTCAAGCGATCCTCCCACTTCAGCCTCCCAAGTAGCCGGGATCACAGATATGCACCACCACACCAAGCTAAGTTTTAAATTTTTTTGTAGGGACAGGGTCTTGCCATGTTGCCCAGGCCGGTCTTGAACTCCTAGGCTCAAGTGATCCTCCCACCTCGGCCTCCCAAAGTGCTGGGGTTACAGATATGAGCCACAGTGCCCGGCAACCGTAGTTTAAATACATAACATTTTGCTTTTTTCCTCTGGGTGGGCTCTCCAGGGATGCTCAGAGCTTCCATGAACTCCAGGGTCCCCTGCTCCTTCCAGTGTCCTGGCCTGCCAACCCTAGATTGTGGCCCTGGTCCTCGTATCTTAAGATAACAACTGGAACTCCAGCCGACACGCCTGCTTTCCGGTCAGCAGGAAGAAGGAAGTGACAAAAGGGGCATACCTCCTCCCCTTTAGGGCACTTCACAGACACCCCCTTGCTGGAGCTGGGTCACATGGCAATAACTTGCTGCTGGGCGTGGTGGTAAATGTAGTCATTGACCACTGTGAAATGTAGGGCACTTCACAGACGTGACACTTGCTAGAGCTGGGTCACATGGCACCAACTCACTGCCGGGAACGGTGGTAAATGTAGTCACTGGGCTGGTGGCAGTGGCGTAGCTAAGGATCAGTGTTTGTCATGAAAGAAGACAGGAGTGGACATTGGGCGGTAATGAGCAGCCTCGGCCACAGCCGAACCGGACAGAAGGCTCCATCTTTACAGATTTCTTTCTTTAAAGTACAAGAGGGCTGGGCCTCCCCTCCGAGGCCCTGGGCCCAGCACCTCTGCCTGCGTGTCACGTGCATCACGTGAAGCTCCGTTTTCTGGAACAGCCTGGGTGGTTGAAGGGACACGTCCCTCTGCCTCTCTGATGGGTTCCCTGAGGTTCTTTGGTTTAATCTTGAGGAAACAGAATGCTTTCCTGGATGATGCTCATTGCTGGCTTTTAATTTCCTGTGAACACGGCCAATTCTGTCTCCTCCGGCCCTTTGAGAGTCGAGCAAGGGGATGAAATAACTGGAAGAAACCTTCATTGTAACCTCACAGCACAATCTCCTTCCTCATCACCCTTCCCATGGCGACTGTTTCAAACAAAACAGAACGAAGCACCTGTGTTAGTTCCTAGAGTGGCTGTAATAAACTTCCACAAACTGGGGGGGCTTAACACATTAGAAATTTCTTCTCTCAAGTCCTGGAGGCAGAAGTCTGAGGTCCAGGTGTGGGTAGGGCTGCACCTTCCTGGCCTCTGGGGCTGTGGCCGTCCTTGGCACTCTGTGGTTGTGGCTGCATGGCTGCCATCTCTGCCTCCGTTGTCCCACGGCTGTCTTGCCTGTGTGTGCCCATCTTCACGGGGCCTTCTCTCTGTGTCTCTTCTCTTCTTATCAGGACACAGGCATATCGGATTAAAAGCCCACCCTACTCCAGTATGACCCTCATCTCATATCTTAATTACGTTGCAAAGACCCTATTTCCAAATAACATCACATTCTCAGGTACCAGGGTTTGGGACTTCATCGTATCTTTCTTGGGGGAACACAGTTCAACCCACCACAGCACAAGTGCACGCTGAGGCTGGTGTTGAGCCACCCAGCACTGGTGGGGCTGCCGGCTGATGGATGGACCTGCTGGGATCCGTGGGGTCTGTGCTGCGCTGGGGTCTAAGTAGTTCAGTATCATCTTTGCATGTGCTTGATCTTTTTTTTTTTTTCCTTTTTTAGAGATGGAGGTCTTGCTGTGTCTGCCAGGCTGGAGTACAGTGGTGCAATCGTGGCTCACTGCAACCTCTGACTCCCAGGTTCAAGTGATTCTCCTGCCTCAGCCTCCCGAGTAGCTGGAATTACAGGTGTGTGCCACCACGCCTGGCTAATTTTTGTATTTTTAGTAGAGATGGGGTTTCACCATGTTGGCCAGGCTGGTATGGAACTCCTGACCTCAGGTGATCCATCCGCGTCAGCCTTCCAAAGGTGTGACCCACCGCACCTGACCCGCACTTGGTCTTTTAGCTCTTCTACTGGTCCCAGTAGCATAGGATTTTAAAGGGTGGGGAGGAAAAGAAAGAAAAAGACCTAAGTCTTCCCGAGACTCTTGGTTACGCGTCTGGGAAGAAGCACTGGCCCTCAGCACGGTCGCCTCTGAGACTGGATCCTTGCTGCCGTGTGCGTGCCGGGCGGAGCCGTTGCATCAATATCTCCTGGGAACTTGCTGGAAATCAGGGCTCTCAGGCCCCGCCAGTCCTACGGAATCCAGCTCCTCATGGCACAGGCTGCAGGGTGACTTGTGTGCATGTTAAGTTTGAGGAACACTGGACTCAAGGGTGGAGGAAGGAGGAGAGCCACCACAGGCCCTTGTGCTTGACGTGAAAGTGCTCTGATAATTCACGCAAGGCCTGGCCCTGTTAAATCCAGAAGGGATGTTGGTCTAACGGCTGAGAGCCTCTCACTGGGAAGACACTGGAAGAAGGCTGGCAGGGTAGGTGGTGAGGGACAGAGCCGTGTATGCCCCGGGGCTGACTGCAGGGGTCATTGGAAGGGTTGCAGCGAGAGGCTGAGGTCACTGTGCATTGCAGAGTCCCTTCCCAGCATGGAGGAGCCGGGCAGAGGGGTGCGCATGGGCAGGGGGTGAGCCAGGAGAGGCAGGGGTGCTGGAAACGCCCCGCAGGGTGCTGGGCGCTCCAACCTGGTCTCTGTCCCCTCCCCCACTCACCAATTGACACCTCATAAAATTTACTACCTACTGTTGAGTGACTGGGTTTTTAATAGATGAAGGTTTTAAATTTTACAGTTGCTTATGCAAATGTCGAGTGGAGACAGTGAGCTCCTTGAAGTAGTAAAGTGACAAATGAACCAGGGGAGCAGGAGGCAGAAGATGCCTGAGGGCGGAGGCTGGGGAAGGGGGAGGCTGACACCAGGGGCACGTAGCGGCCCCCATCTAGTTACTTTTGATTCTCCACAATGTAGAAGCGGTGGCTTGGGAGGCTAGAGGCTGGCTCCTGCACCTGCCTGCACACCCGGAGCTTGGAGGGAATCCCAGCCCTCGCTGCTTCCTGTGACAGAGCAGAGTGTATGTTTTGAAGGTCGGATCTGGAGGTCAAGCCCAGGGTGAGCCCCTCAGTCTCTGTAACCGGAGGCAGGACCCTCCATTTTCCTGCTGACAAAATGAGACTGTCAGCCCTCTGAGCCTAAGCCTGAACATACACATCCAGATGGCCTGAAGCAAGTGAAAAATCACAAAAGAAGTGAAAATGGCTAGTTCCTGCCCTAACTGATGACATTACCTTGTGAAATTCCTCCTTCTGGCTCAGAAGCTCCCCCACTGAGCACCTCGTGACCCCTGCCCCTGCCCGCCAGAGAACAACCTCTTTTGGCTGTAATTTTCCACGACCTACCCAAATCCTATAAAACGGCCCCACCCCTACATCCCTTTGCTGACTGTCTTTTCGGACTCAGCCCGCCTGCACCCAGGTGATTACAGAGCTTTATTGCTCACACAAAAGCCTGTCGGTGGTCTCTTCACATGGACGCGCGTGACGTTTGTTGCTGTGACTCGGATCGGGGGACCTCCCTTGGGAGATCAATCCCCTGTCCTCCTGCTCTTTGCTCCATGACAAAGATCCACCTACGACCTCGAGTCCTCAGACCAACCAGCCCAAGGAACATCTCACCAATTTTAAATCGGGTAAGTGGACTCTTTTTACTCTCTTATCTAACCTCTCTCACTATCCCTCAACCTCTTTCTCCTTTCAATCTTGGCACCATCCTTCAATCTCTCCCTTCTCTTAATTTCAGTTCCTTTCTTTTTCTGGTAGAGACAGAGGAGACGCGTTTTATCCATGAACCCAAAACTCCGGCACCAGTCACGGACTCGGGAAGACAATCTTCCCTTGGTGTTTAATCACTGCGGGGATGCCTGCTTGATTATTCACCCACGTTTCAGAGGTGTCTAATCGCCGCAGGGACACCTGCCTTGGTCCTTCACCCTTAGTGGCAAGTACCACTTTCCTAGGGGGCAAGCACCCCCCGCCGCTTCTCTCCGTGTTTCTACCCTCTCTTTCCTCTGGGCTTGCCTCCTTCACTGTGGGCAACCTTCCACCCTCCATTCCTCCCTCTTCTCCCTTAGCCTGTGTTCTCAGGAACCTAAAACCGCTTCAACTCATACCTGACCTAAAACCTAAATGCCTTATTTTCTTCTGCAATGCCACTTGACCCCAATACAAACTCAATAATGGTTCCAAATAGCCAGAAAATGTCACTTCCGATTTTTCCATCCTACGAGATCTAGATAATTCTTGTTGGAAAATAGGCAAACGGTCTGAGGTGCCTGACGTCCAGGCATTGTTTTATACGGTGGTCCCTCCCTAGTCTCTGTTCCCAATGCGACTTGTCCCAAATCTTCCTCCTTTCCTTCCCACCTGTCCCCTCAGCCCCAACCCCAAGTGGCCTGTCCCCTCCGTCCCAACCCCAAGCATCGCTGAGTCTTTTCAGTCTTCCTTTTCTACCAACCCATCTGACCTCACCTCTCCTCCCCAGACTGCTCCTCCTCAGGTCGCTCCCCGCCAGGCTGAATCAGGCTCCAGTTCTTCCTCAGCCTCCGCTCCCCCGCCCTATAATCCTTCTATCACCTCCCCTCCTCAAACCTGGTCCAGCTTACGTCTTACAGTTTTGTTTCACAACTAGCCCTCCCCAACCTGCCCACCAATTTCCTCTTAAAGAGGTGGCTGGAGCTAAAGGTATAGTCAAGGTTAATGTTCCTTTTTTTTTTATCCGACCTCTCCCAAATCAGTTAGTATTTAGGCTCTTTTTCATCAAATGTAAAAACCCAGCCCAGTGCATGGCTCATTTGGCAGCAACCCTGAGACGCTTTACAGCCCTAGACCCTGAAGGGTTAGAAGGCCATCTTATTCTCAATATGCATTTTATTACCCAATCTGCTCCCAACATTAAATAAAGCTCCAAAAATTAGATTCTGGCCCTCAAACCCCACAACAGGACTTAATTGACCTCGCCTTCAAGGTGTACAATAATAGAGAAGAGTTGCAATTACTTGCCTCTGCTGTAAGAGAAACCCCAGCCACATCTCCAACACACAAGAACTTCAAAATGCCTAAGCCGCAGCGGTCAGGGATTCCTCCAGGACTTCCTCCCCCAAGATTTTGCTTTAAGTGCCGGAAATCTGGCCAGTGGTCCAAGGAATGCCCGCAGCCTGGGATTCCTCCTAAGCCGTGCCCCGTCTGTGCGGGACCCCACTGGAAATTTGACCGTCCACCTCGCCTGGCAGCCACTCCCCAGAGCCCCTGGAACTCTGGCCCAAGGCTCTCCGACTGACTGCTTTGCAGATCTTCTCGGCTTAGCGGCTGAAGACTGATGCTGCCTGATCACTTCGGAAGCCTCCTGGACCATCCCAGACACTTTGGGTAACTCTTACAGTGAAGGTAAGTCCGTCCCCTTCTTAATCAATATGGAGGCTACCCACTCCACGTTACCTTCTTTTCAAAGGCCTGTTTCCCTTGCCTCCATAACAGTTGTGGGTATTGACGGCCAGGCTTCTAAACCTCTTAAAACTCCCCAACTGTGGTGCCAACTTAGACAATATTCTTTTGTGCACTCCTTTTTAGTTATCCCCACCTGCCCAGCTCCCTTATTAGGTGGAGGCATTTTAACTAAATTATCTGCTTCCCTGACTATTCCTGGGCTACAGCCTCGCCTCATTGCCACCCTTTTCCGCCAGTTCAAAGCCTCCTTTGCATCCTCCCCTTGTATCTTCCCACCTTAATCCACAAGTATGGGACACCTCTTTTCCCTCCTTGGTGACGATCATGCACCCCTTACATCCCATTAAAACCTAATCACCCTTACCCCGCTCAATGCCAATATCCCATCCCACAGCAGGCTTTAAAAGGATTAAAGCCCATTATCACTCGCCTGTTACAGGATGGCCTTTTAAAGCCTATAAACTCTTCTTATAATTCCCCATTTTACCTGTCCAAAAACCAGACAAGTCTTACAAGTTAGTTCAGGATCTGTGCCTTATCAACCAAATTGCCTTGCCCATCCACCCCGAAGTGCCAAACCCATATACTTTCCTATCCTCAATACCTCCCTCCACAACCCCTCCACAACCCATTATTCTGTTCTGGATCTCAAACATACTTTCTTTACTATTCCTTTGCACTCTTCATCCCAGCCTCTCTTCTCGTTCACTTGGATTGACCCTGACACCCATCAGGCTCAGCAAATTACCTGGGCTGTGCTGCCGCAAGGCTTCACGGATGGCCCCCGTTACTTCAGTCAAGCCCAAATTTCTGAGAAATTCTGAGAAATTCTCTTCCGCTACCTATCTTGGCATAATTCTTCATAAAAACACACATACTCTCCCTGCTGATCATGTCTGGCTAATCTCCCAAACCCCAACCCCTTCTACAAAGCAACAAGTCCTTTCCTTCCTAGGCATGATTAGGTACTTCTGCCTTTGGATACCTAGTTTTACCATCCTGACTAAACCATTATATGAACTTACAAAAGAAAACCTAGCTGACCCCATAGATCCTAAATCCATGCCCCACTCCTCTTTCTGTTCCTTAAAAGCAGCCCTGGAAGCTGCTCCCACACCAGCTCTCCCTAACTCATCCCAACCCTTTTTCATTGCACAGAGCCGAAGTGCAGTACTGTGTGGTCGAAATTCTTACACAAGAGCTGGGACTGCACCCTGTAGCCTTTCTGTCCAAACAACTTGACCTTACTGTTTTAGACTGGCTCCCACATTATTCTTGATACCACACCTGACCTCCATGACTGTATCTCTCTAATCTACCCGGTATTCACTCCATTTCCCCATATTTCCTTCTTTTCTGTTCCTCACCCCGATCACACTTGGTTTATTGATGGCAGTTCCACCAGGCCTAATCACCACTCACCAGCAAAGGCAAGTTATGCTAGAGTATCTTCCACATCTGTCCTTGAGGCCACTGCTCTGCCCCTCTCCACTACCTCTCAGCAAGCCAAACTCATTGCGTTAACTCAAGCCCTCACTCTTGTAAAGGGACTATGTATCAATATTTATACTGACTGTAAATATGCCTTCCATATCCTGCACCACCATGCTGTTATATGGGCAGAAAGAGGTTTCCTCACTACACAAGGGTCTGCCATCATTAATGCCTCTTTAATAAAAACTCTCCTCAAGGCCGCTTTACTTCCAAAGGAAGCTGGAGTCATTCACCACAAGGGCCATCAAAAGGCATCAGATCCCATCATTCAGGGTAACGCTTATGCTGATAAGGTAGCTAAAAAAGCAGCTAGCATTCCAACTTCTGTCCCTTACGGCAGTTTTTCTCCTCCTCCTCGATCGCTCCCACCTACTCCCCCACTGAAACTTCCACCGATCAATCTCTTCCCACACAAGGCAAATGGTGCTTGGACCAAGGCAAATATCTCCTTCCAGCGTCACAGGCCCATTCTATTCTGTCGTCATTTCATAACCTCTTCCATGTAGGTTACAAGCTGCTACCCTGCCTCTTAGAACCTCTCATTTCCTTTCATCATGAAAATCTGTCCTCAAGGAAATCACTTGTCAGTGTTCCATCTGCTATTCTACTACTCCTCAGAGATTGTCCAGGCCCCCTCCCTTCCCTACACATCAAGCTCGGGGATTTGCCCCTGCCCAGGACTGGCAAATTAATTTTACTCACATGCCCTGAGTCAGGAAACTAAAATACCTCTTGGTCTGGGTAGACACTTTCACTGGATGGGTAGAGGCCTTTCCCACAGGGTCTGAGAAGGCCACTGTGAGCATTTCTTCCCTCAGTCAGATGTAATTCCTTGGTTTGGCCTTCCCACCTCTATACAGTCCAATAACAGACCGGCTTTTATTAGTCAAATCACCCAAGCAGTTTCTCAGGCTCTTGAATATTCAGTAAAACCTTCATACCTCTTACTGTCCTCAGTCTTCAGGAAAGGTAGAATGGACTAATGGTCTTTTAAAAATACACTTCACCAAGCTCAGCCTCCAACTTAAAAAGGAGGACTCTGTCAAGGATAGAGCCCAAAAACTCGTCAACCAAGCACGTAATTATGCTGAACCCCCTTAGGCACTCTCTAATTAGATGTCCTGGGTCCTCCCAATTCTTAGTCTTTTAATACCTGTTTTTTCTCCTTCTCTTATTCAGACCTTGTGCCTTCCATTTAGTTTCTCAATTCATACAAAACCATATCCAAGCTATCACCAGTCATTCTATATGACAAATGTTTCTTCTAACAACCCCACAATATCACCCCTTACCACAAAATCTTCCTTCAGCTTAATCTCTCCCACTCTAGGTTCCCACACCACCCCTAATCCTGCTCAGAGCAGCCCTGAGATACATTGCCCATTATCTCTCCATACCACCCCCCCAAATTTTTGCCACCCCAACACTTCAACACTATTTTGTTTTCTTATTAATATGAGACAACAGGAATGTCAGGCCTCTGAGCCAAAGCCTACAGGTATACATCCAGACGGCTTGAAGCAAGTGAAGAATCACAAAAGAAGTGAAAATGACTGGTTCGTGCCTTAACTGATGACATTACCTTGTGAAATTCCTTCTCCTGGCTCAGAAACTCCCCCACTGAGCACCTCGTGACCCTCGCCCCTTCCTGCCAGAGAACAACCCCCTTTGACTGTAATTTTCCACGACCTACCCAAATCCTATAAAACGGCCCCACCCCTGTCTCCCTTCGCTGACTCTTTTTGGACTCAGCCCGCCTGCACCCAGGTGAAATAAACAGCCTTGTTGCTCACACAAAGCCTGTTGGGTGGTCTCTTCACACGGACGTGCGTGACGAGACATTGACTGACCTCACAGGGGCATTGGCACTGCCCAACAGAATAATAATGTGGAGAAGTACTTTGTCAGGTATCTGCCAGGTGACTGTTGTTACAATGATTTTTAGAGTGTGGAAGCTGCCCCTCTAAAGGGACATCATTCTCGGAGCATTTGTTGACCAAAATAATGGGATAGAAGATACAGCTACTATTCTAAAAATGTGCAGTTCTGATGCAGAGGGAAGTTATCATCACGACGTGCTAAACAACACAACATATTAATGTCAAACGAGGCTATGGGGAGGGGCTCCGAGGGCCAAAACCATGTGAGGCCATGTGGTCTCCATGACTGGGCAAAGTCTTATGGAGGGTGTGAGACTTAACCGGGGCTCTCCTAGGTTGGAGAGAGAAAGCTGAGCAAACAGAGACGTTCACTGGTTCCCGACTGTTAGCCGGGGCAGAAAATCTGCGACTATCTGCAGGGCGCACTAATTATACAGATTTGATAGAAGGCTGTATTGGGGACTCACTAGAGAGACTGAGTGCATAAATTTGATCAAGAAGATTAGAAAATGACCGAGGAAGTGGATAATCGGTTTTTACTATGGTGCTCTCAGAAATTCTAATTAGTGGTAGCAATTGGATTCTGCAATTTTTTCTTTGGTGAATCCCAACAAAACCAATTAACTTGTATTGCATCCATACATTACCACGCACACAGGCCATAAGCAAGGGAAGGCGTATTTGGTCTAACTGCTGCCTTTTTTTTTTTTTTGAGGCGGAGTCTCGCTCTGTCGCCCCGGCTGGAGTACTGTGGCCGGATCTCAGCTCACTGCAAGCTCCGCCTCCCGGGTTTACGCCATTCTCCTGCCTCAGCCTCCCAAGTAGCTGGGACTACAGGCGCCCGCCACCTCGCCCGGCTAGTTTTTTGTATTTTTTAGTAGAGACGGGGTTTCACTGTGTTAGCCAGGATGGTCTCGACCTCCTGACCTCGTGATCCGCCCGCCTCGGCCTCCCAAAGTGCTGGGATTACAGGCTTGAGCCACCGCGCCCGGCCCGCCTTTTGGCTTTTAACAGAAAATCAATTCATTTTGGCACATTAAACCATTAGTGCTCATTGGATATGAACTTCCCCTTTTTCTCTACATTTCTCTCCCACTTCCCCTTTTTCTGTTACAGGGGAGGAAACTGTCGACTTTGAAGGCTGTGAATGGGCTTCCCAGGAAATCGGGATAGACTCACACACACTGACATGTCTTTGGACCTCAAGGAACTTTCTGATTGAATTCTGAAAGTCCTCGAGGCTTCTAAATTCTACAATCAAGCATCAGCTTTATGAATTCCCTATTCCGTGAAGAGGTGGTGTCATTGAGAACCTGCTGGATGGATGTCATCAGCACTGTCTCAAGGGTTTCTCAAAGGTACAGCAGATTAGATGAGGGGGAACTCCTACACTAGGGATGGAAAATTAATGGTACCTGTGATGGTTAATGTCAGGTGTCAACCTGACCAGGCTCGGCTAGGCTAGGCTGTGCAGCTGTGTGGTCAAATGTTAGTCCAGATGTTGTGAATATATATATTTGGGTTTTTTTGAGACAGGGTCTCACTCTGTTACCCAGGCTGGAGTGCAGTACACGATTATGGTTCACTGTAGCCTCAACCTCCCAGGCTCAAGTGATCTTTCCATCTCAGTCTCCTGAGTAGCTGGGACCATAGGCATGTGCCACCATAACTGACAAATGTTTTTATTTTTTATTTTTTGTAAAGATGGGGTTTTACTGTGTTGCCCAGGCTGTTCTCAAACTTCTGGGCTCAAGCTATCCTCCTGTCTCGGCCTCCCAAAGTTCTAGGATTACAGGCATGAGCCACCGTGCCTGGCTGTGAAGATATTTTGTAGATATGATTAACGTTTACACTCAGTTGACTTTAAGTAAAGGAAGTTACCCTCCAGTATATGGGTGGGCCTCACCCAATCAGCTGAAGGCCTTAAGAGCCAAAACTGAGGGCTCCTAGCGAAGAAGGAATCCTGTCTGAAGACTGCAACATAGAAGTCCTGCCTGAGTTTCCTGCCTGCTGGGCTGCCCTACAGATTTTGGACTTGATGCTGAAACATCAGTCATCATTGGTTCTTTTTTTAACATTTTTTTGAGACAGGGTCTTACATCACCATCCGTGGCTGGAGTGCAGTGGCGTGATCTCAGCTCGAGTGATCCTCCTGCTTCAGCCTCCCAAGGAGCTAGGATTATATAGGTGCAAGCTACCACACCCAGCTAATTTTAAATTTTTTGTAGAGACAAGGTCTTGCTATGTTGACCTGGCTGGTCTGTAACTCCTGGCCTCAAGCAATCCTCCCACCTCAGCCTTGCAAAGTGCTGGGATTATGGGCATGAGCCACCGTGCCTGGCCCATCAGCTCTTACCTGCGTTTCCAGTCCTGCTGGCCTGTCCTGCCAGCCCCCACAATGCCGTGAGTCAATTCCTTAGCATTTCTCCCTCTCCATCTATGTCTAGATCTGTGTGTATATCTTTTTTTCTCTTTCTCCTATTGGTTCCATTTCTCCAGAGGACGCTGACTGGCGCACTGCCCGCACCACCAGCCGCTGTCTCGGGCCCAGCGTATCGATGGGTTGTAGCCACTGCCAATGCTCCTTCCTTCTGATCCCAGATGCAGCTTCAGTATCATCTGCAGGTTGAGGGGACTGTGATGATTTGAAGTCAGTACTTGAGAGGAAACGTGCTTGCTCTTCTAATTCTAGTGAATATTCTTCCTGGATGTTGACTAATAAAACAAATGGATGTTCTCATGTTAGGTACTGTCTAATTAATTTTTCAACAAATCTTTGTTGGCTTCTGATGCCCAAGTGCTGTATTTAGTGTTATGGTGGATGTCAGGAGGGATGGGACACAGAGCAGCAGAGATCTGGGCGGAGCGTTTCTTTCCACACCCTCGGTGAGGTCCTGGAGGACAGGGTGGGGTAAGCAGGCTGAGGCAGGGGTGGAGTCCGACTAGTTTCCCATGACCTCGCCATCAGGACGGCTTTCCAGGAACTGAAGAGAGAGGGAGGCAAGGACGGCACCCCTTGCAGGGAGGAGGGAAGCTGGGAGTGGACCTGTAGCCACCTGTGAACTTGATCCCAGAGCAGCCTGGGGTTCTTCGAAAGAGAGGGCGTGCCCACCTGCCCTTTTTCAATTCTGGTGTTCACAGCGTGACCTCTAAAATCTCAGTGTTCACTCTTTGAGAGATGGATCTACTAAAAGCCCAGATTCCACGACTATGCAGTATGTACAAGTAAGAAGCCTGCACTCCTGCCTCCTAAATATATAAAAATAAATAGCTACAAAATAAAAGTCAAGTAGATATTACAGGGACAGTGGTTATGGGATGGATGAAAGAATAAAAAAAAAATTTTTTTTTTTTTGAGACGGAGTTTTGCTCTTGTTGCCCATGCTGGAGTGCAGTGGCATGATCTCAGCTCACTGCAACCTCTGCCTCTTGGGTTCAAGCGATTCTCCTGCCTCAGCCTCCCGAGTAGCTGGGATTACAGACATGCGCCACCATGCCCAGCTGGTTTTGTATTTTTTGTAGAGACGACGTTTCTCCATGTTGGTCAGGCTGGTCTTGAACTCCCAACCTCTGGTGATCCGCCTGCCTCGGTCTCCCAAAGTGCTGGAATTACAGGAGTGAGCCACTGCATCTGGTGAATCACATTTTTAACCAGAAAGAGGGAGAACAAAGGAAGGACTTTGAAATCAGTGTGTGTGTGTGCACGTGTGTGTGCATTCATACGGGTAGCACTGTGGTTGTGGGGTAAGATTGATAGAACAAATGATGCCATTAATAAGCGTGGAGGAGCTTTTAAATTAACAGCAGCCCAAGGTTGGAGATTAATTTTTTAAATGTTTCTTAACCAGAAAAATGAAGCCAATGAATTCCGACAATTAAGAAGTAGTGAAGACCTTTCGAGAATCGCTTATTAAAGAGAGGAGATCAGGGAATTCTTAGTGCGTGTGAAGCCAGTGTCAATCAGCGGGCTCAGATGCCGGCGTCTTCGGGCATTGGGGGAGTTGGCGTGCTCACTTTTGAACCCAAGTAGTCATCTTTGAAACATCTTAGAGAATGCGCCAAGGAAGGCAATGTAGGATCTGCAGCCCTTGCTGCCGAGGGCGCGCCGCAGGGCCGCGGTCCTACTCTGTCTGTCCAGCCCTCCCTCTCGCCCCACCCCGTGGTGCGTCAAAGGGCAGGTGGTCCTGCGTCGGGTCTGCATTGCTCTGATGCTCTTGGGACGTGCCTGACCTTGTGGACAGTGTCTGGTGACTGCTGGGAAGTGTGAGCAGGGCCATTGAAGGCTTGGAAGGAAGTGAAGGACCGAGGGGCCTGGAAACAAAGGGGGACTCTGGCACTGGAACAGTGGACAATGGTCTTGGACGTCTGACACCTCATACATCAGGAGCTCTTTTGATAGCTGCTAGCTTCTGTGTGATTTTTATGTCTTTTAAAATTTTCTTTTGCTTTTGTTGCCTGTGCTTTTGGGGTCATATTCAAGAAATGATTGCTCAGACCAATGCCATGGAGTTTTTTTTTTGCTGTTGTCTTCTAGTAGATGTCTACTTTCAGGTCTTACATTTAAGTCTTTAATACATTTTGAGTTGGTTTTTGTAGACAGAGGGAGATGAGTTTCATTATTTGCATGTGGCTCTCCCATTTTCCCAGCAGCCTTTATAGAAGAGCCTGTCCTTTCCCCCAGTGTGTGTTCCTGGTCTTGTCAAAGACCATCTGACTGTGACTGCGTGGATTTATTTCTGGGCTCTCTATTCTCTTCCATGGGCCTGGATGTCTGTTTTTGAGGCTTGGGCACCGTCTTTTTTTTTTTTTTTTCTTCTTGCTCTGTTGCCCAAGCTGGAGTGCAATGGTGCAATCTTGGCTCACTGCAACCTCTGCCTCCTGGGTTCAAGTGATTCTCCTGCCTCAGCCTCCTGAGTAGCTCGGATTACAGGTGCATGCCACCGTACCTGACTAATTTTTTAAATTTTTATTAGAGATGGGATTTCACCATGTTGGCCTGGCTGGTTTTGAACTCCTGACCTCAGATGATCCACCCGCCTCTGCCTCCCATAGTGCTGGGATTACAGGCATGAGCCACCGTGCCCGGCCTGGGTACCATCTTTTAAGATTAGCAGAGTGGTTGTAAGGTGCTCCAGAGTTGAGAACCACTGAGTTAGGCAAATTGCATTATCAAGGTTGTGTCTTAGTCAATTTGGGCTGCTGACCGGGCAGATCTGGAGCCTGGCGTTTGGAAGCCAGATCTCTTCCTGGCTTGCACAAGGCTGTCTTCTCGTATGTCCTCACATGGCCTTTCCTTGGTGGGTGCACTCAGGGCCTGCTGGGAGGGTGGGAGGGAGAAGGACCTCTTGTGTTTCTGTTTTTATAAGGACGCTCATATCTTCATGGAGGCCCCACCCTCGTAACCTCATCTAACTCCAATCACTTCCCAAAGACCCCACCTCCAAATACCATCATACTGGGGATGGGGGCTTCAAAATGTGAATTTTGAGGGACACAAGCATGCAGTCCGCAGCGAGTGGATTCTCAGCACTCCATCACCCCTGCGACAGAAGCACCATTCCTCAAGACTGCAGAGGCCAGGGCTTGCATCTCTGGCATCCTTGCTGTGTGCCAGGCACCGAACTGGCGGCTTCGTGGAGATTTGGTCATATAATCCGCAGATCCACCTGTGGACTTAGGATTCTGGTTTTTTTTTTTTTTTTTTTTTTTTTTATGGAGTTTCACTCTGTCACCCAGGCTGGAGTGCAGTGGCGTGATCTCGGCTCACTATAAGCCCTGCCCCCTGGATTCAAGTGATTCTTCTGCCTCAGCCTCCCGAGTAGCTGGGATTACAGGTGAGCACCACCACACCCGGCTAATTTTTGTATTTTCAGTAGAGATGGGGTTTCACCATGTTGGTCAGGCTGGTCTTGAACTCCTGACTTCAGGTGATCCACCCACCTCCGCCTCCCAAAGTGCTGGGATTACAGGTGTGAGCCACTGCGCCCGGCCTGGGCTTATTATTATTATTGTCCTTTTATTCATGAGGAAATGGGCTGACTTGCATATGACTGAGCAGCAAGTGAGTGCAGGAGGCAGGATTTAGATGCGTGGGGTCTGTGGGAACGCAGGACCATGGTGTCCGCACAGCACGTCCCCACAGCGTCCCCACCGGGCGTCCCCACAGCGCATCCCCACAGGGCGTCCCCACAGCGCACTTCACAGCGTCCCCACAGTGCGTCCCCACAGTGTGCCCCCACAGCGCCCCCACAGCATACACACAGGGCGTCCCCACAGCACCCCCATAGCACGTCCCCACAGTGCCTCCACAGCGTCCCCACAGCATGTCCCCACAGCGTCCCCACAGTGTGTCCCCACAGCGTGTCCCCGTAGCGCCCCGACAGCATCCCCACAGGGCGTCCCCACAGCGCACCCCACAGCATACACACAGGGTGTCTCCACAGCGCCCCCACAGCATACATACAGGGTGTCCCCACAGCGCATCCCCACAGCGTGTCCCTGTAGCGCCCCGACAGCATCCCCACAGGGCGTCCCCACAGCGTGTCCCCATAGCGCCCCGACAGCATCCCCACAGTGCGTTCCCACAGCGTCCCCACAGTGCATCCCCACAGCATACATACAGGGTGTCCCCACAGCATCCCCACAGCATCCCCACAGCGTCCCCACAGCACCCCCACAGCACATCCCCACAGCACATCCCCACAGCACATCCCCACAGTGCCTCCACAGCGTCCCCACAGCGTACACGCAGGGCGTCCCCACAGCATCCCCACAGCGTCCCCACAGAGCACTGAGGCATGCAAAGGCACCTCTGTGGGCTGAATGGGTCCTCCCAAATCCGTGTGTTGCATCCTCACCTGCAGGACCTCAGAATGTGACTGCTTTTGGAAATAGGGTCTTTCAAGGGTAATGAAGGGTAATGAAGTTAAAGCGAGGTCATCAGGGTGGGCTCTAACCTGGTGGGACGGGTGTTCCTGTGACCAGGGGAGATGAGGACAGACATGCACAGACGACCACATGAAGACACAGGGAGAAGACGGCCATCTACAAGCCAAGAAGACAGGCCCAGGAGAAACCCACCCTGCCACACTTGATTTCTGACTTCCAGCCTCCAGAACTGCGAGGAAAGAAGCCGCTCTTGTTTCTGGCACCCCATCTGTGGCACTCTGTTACAACAGCCCTAGCAAACGAGTACAGTGTTCATATTTAAAATCTTTGCAAATGCCTGTCGAACCAAACCAAAATGGTCTGTGTGCCACCACAGCCCGGACCTGCGAAGTTTCAAATGATAGAGGTCACTTGGTAAAAGCTGCCTGCAGACTTTCCCCCCGGCTGGACCAGGGATCTTGGGGTGGACGTTTTTGGATGTTGACCAAGCCAGCTTGGAAAAGGGGAATAACATGAGAACTCTGCTTAAACTTAGAAAGATTATCTTCCGCTGGATGCTGTCTTGCCTTGTTTTTTTTTTGTTTGTTTGTTTGTTTTTGAGACGGAGTCTTGCTCTGTCGCCCAGGCTGGAGTGCAGTGGCCGGATCTCAGCTCACTGCAAGCTCCTCCTCCCGGGTTTACGCCATTCTCCTGCCTCAGCCTCCCGTGCAGCTGGGATTACAGGCGCCCGCCACCTCGCCCAGCTAGTTTTTTGTATTTTTTTAGTAGAGACGGGGTTTCACCGTGTTAACCAGGATGGTCTCGATCTCCTGCATTATTTTTAAACAATAATAACGATACCAGCTGGTTTGAGCGCTTACTGTGCTGGGCGTGGCTCTACGTGCCTTACATGTATCAGTGACTCTACTTCTCACAAACTCTGTGTATGCCCTGTTTTTACAGATGAGGAAAGCGAGGCATAGGAAAGAAAGAAAGAGAGAGAGAAAGAGAGAGAGAGAAAGAGAGAGAGAAAGAAAGAAAGAAAGAACTCGGGAAAGCCAGCTCAACTAATGTGCCATATTTATATTATTCAATACATTGTTCAGGCAAAGATATAAGCTCCTCTATGTAATGAGATGTCATTCATAGTGGATTAAGGGATGGGCTTGCCAGGAAGCTGCCTGAGGCACTGATACGTGTTGAGACCGTACGTGAACAATACGAAACACAGGGCCGGCTGCCTCTGGTGTCCCCATGTGTGTTTGTCCGTGATGAACAAAGCTATAGCTTCACACACCTCAGAGACTATCTTTAAAATAATTCACCGCCAGCAGCTCCAAATAGGGCAAAATGATATATTAGGTTCAGGGTACTTAATGCGTGTCTTATTTGGAATACAAAGAGTTGTTACATGTTTATGAATAGAAAAGTCATTTCTTCCTACCGGAACTGTCAAATATGTAAAGACTGGCTCTGAAGGGGTGCCTTGTTACTCCCTTGGGTACTCCTGTTTCTCTCACCGTTTGCTACCCCCTCCCCACACTCCTGCCACATTCTAGTCCTCACGTACGGCACCCTAAAGTCACTCCTGAGCCCGGAACACTGCCTGAGCCAGCTTGCAAATGGAACTGCGGAGAAAAGACAGGACACCCAGCAGAAACTTAGATTTCTGATAAACAACACATCATTTTTTAGCATAAGCATGTTCCATATGATATTTACAGCACAAATACTGCATGGGACATACTTACACTAAAACATTATTCATTGTTTATCTGAACATCAAACTACGTGGGTGTCTTGTATTTTTCTTTGTTAAATCTGGCCACCATACCTGCAAAGGTAGACGACATTAGTGGATTTAACCTAATTTTTTGGAAGAAAATGTGTGGCCAGGTGCGGTCGCTCACACCTGTAATCCTACACTTTGGGAGGGCGAGGCAGATAGATCACTTGAGTCCAGGTGTTCAAGACCAGCCTGGGCAACCTAGAGAGACCACATTTCTACCAAAAAATACAAAAAACTAGCTGGGTGTGGTGGTGTGCACCTGTAGTTCCAGCTACTCAGGAGGCTGAGGTGGGAGGATTGCTTGAGCCTGGGACATCAAGGCTACAATGAACCAAGATGGTACCATTGCACTCCAGCCTGGGCGACACAGCCAGACCCTGTCTCAAAAAAAAAAAAAGTGTGTTGTGGAATTGAATGAATTACTGATTGGGTATGTTAATCTTCAGTTTGCAATTTAACGGTTTTATGAGTGATGATACAGATATGAACATGACTCCCCCTTATAGAACTCAGCTCCTCCCTACATGGCCTCACCTAGTGCCCTGCACCTCCCCGAGCGCCCCGCACCTCCCCCAGCGCCTCGCACCTCCCCGAGCGCCCCGCACCTCCCCGAGCGCCCTGCACCTCACCGAGAGCTCAGGGTTCCTCTCCGTTGTCAGTGTGCCCACCTGGCCCGGGCGGTGCCCGCATCCTGCCCTCCTAACCCCGGCTCCACCTTCCATGCGCTCTCCTCATTACTGGTTCACTGTACTTGTGAACCCTGCCGGAAGAGTTGGAGAGCCATGTGGATTCTGAATTGGGTGAACCTCAGCAGCTTTCTTAACCTGGTTTCCAAGCCTCCAAATGGAGGCGGGGACTTGAGGTCAAGGTTGGTGGCAGGCACGGTGAGGGGACACGAGGATGCTTGGCCAGGACCCCTCTGGGTGCAGGGTGGCTTCGGCTCTGTGATCTGTCCCCCACGGTTCTGGAGGGCGGGGGTTGCAGGTGGTCGCCTCTGACCTGGGCCGTGGTTTCCAGGCCCGCCCGTCCCCGAGGCGGACGCCAGAGGGCGCGCGCCCCCCACTCCTGCCCACGTCGGGGCCGCCGCCACGCTCCGCCCTTTGCAGAGCGCTGGGGGTTGAAAGTCCGGAACCCATGCAAGGCTGTTCTGAGGTCCCTTGGGTTGAAATCTGAAGGAATGGAGCAAAAGCGGCCTGCAGCAGCCCTTTTAAGTGATGTTAAAATCTTTTCATTATGTTCAGTAGCAATGAACCACGGGGGATTTGGGTGAGAGAGCGAAGGATTTTGTGATTTCGCCTATGGAGTAAATGTGCCCAAAAGCCCCTCTGTGCTCTTTGGAAAGAAGAACCCAGAGGCAGACCCTGGACGCTGTACCCGTCTGTTGGCCAGGACCATGCTGAGAAGAGGGCCCCCGAATGCTCTGGACCACGACTGGGGCGCCAGGCTGCTGCCCAGCTCCCTGCTGTGAGGCCAAGCCTCCCTCTCCCAGAGCCTGTGATCTCTTACAGTTCCCAGCGTCTCTCTCCTTGCACACCAGATTCACAAGTGCGAAGGAGGAGGAAGCGGCTGTCCACCAGCTACAGAAACAGCCACTGGGACCGGACGCGGTGGCTCAGGCCTGTAATCCCAGCACTTTGGGAGACTGAGGCAGGAGTATCGCTTTAGGCCAGGAGTTTGAGACCAGCTTGGGCAACATAGGGAGACCCTGTCTCTAAAAAAATACAAAAATTAGCCAGGCGTGATGGTGCGTGCCTGTGGTCCCAGCTGCTTGGGAGGCTGAGATGGGAGGATCACATGAGCCCGGGAAGTGGAGGTTGCAGTGAGCTGAGATGGTGCCACTGCACTCCAGACTGGGTGACAGAACCAGACCCTGTCTCACACACACACACACAAAGTCTGCTGATGATGAGGAAGAAGGCGAGAAGCTCAGCAGGCCTAAGTATTCACCCTGTGGCTGAAGGTGAGGCGGAAAGCCGAGCAGGATTCACTGTTTCGGAAGGCATGAAGGTGTGTGTGGGTCTCGGAAAGCTTTTACATTAATGGGTTTAACCCATTAACCCATTTGGAGCTGCGACTCAGCTAGTATCTTATTTACACAGGGTGGCTTGGAAATGAAGACCTCGCTGCGTCCGTTCGCAGCCATCGTGTTCTCATGACGATTCTCTACACTGTGCAGCGTGTCAGGCTTTGAATGTTTACGTGGAGGGTAATGATTTGAAAAACATTTCTCCAACGCCCTTGATTATTAGTGAGTGGGCACATGTGTGTTGGTTTGGGGCTGAGAGAGGGCACAGCGGGGACTCCAGAGACTGGCGGTGGATATTTTCCCGGCTGTTGTCAACACCCAGTAACACTGAGGTTCCCTGGCAGGAGGGGAGGAGGAGAGGAGGAGGCCACAGGCTTAGGAACTGAAAGGTGAACAGAGTTTGGGATGCCTGCACACACCTGTTGGGAAGCTCTGCCATCGGGTATGATGCCAGAGGATGGGTGGACGGTTCCGATGTGTCAGACGTGTGGTCAGTTGTCCACACGGCCGAGGAAAGAGGCTGAGGAGGTGTGGTTTGCTATCTAACACTGAGCCCTGGATCTTCCCAGGTTTAAGCTCGCTGCGCTGGACCCACCCCTAGCTAAGCGAGGTCTCCAGGGTGCACCTGAGGGACACCAGCACAGAGGCTCAAGAAAGGATGTGAGTGGAGGGAGGGGCCCCCCATTGGGAGGCTCAGGTTTGTCCACCTGGTGAGCCCCCTGCCCACTCCCATGGTAACACTAACTTCCCATCACCGTGGCTGCCTTCATCCCGTGTTTCTGATGCTGGCTCTGCACCAGAGTGTGCAAGCCTGGGGTACGGCAGCTGCATCCTTGGCTGGGCCTCACCTGAGGTGCTTCCCACTCCACATTGACTGGGGCTGCCTCCCCATCTCCATCTGTTGATGAGACACAAAGCCGAAGGCCCCCTTTGCCGAGTGCCAAGACACCCAGCGTTGTGCCAGGCACTGTGGGGTCAGGGAAGATTCTTCACATTCTCTATCTGGAGGATTTCATAATTTTAATGATCAGGGAAATAGTTCACACAAAGGAAACTATAAAAATTAATATGCAATCACGATGGAGGGCTCTGATCTATCTCTAAATGCTGCAGAATTTCAGAGAAGAGAGGGAAAAGATGGTACTGGGCGGGGCTCTGAATATTGGGTAGAAGCTTTGGGTGGTTTAGCCTGGGGTTAATCCTGGCGTGGTTCTCAGTTTGCAGGACTAGGGGGAAGTGGTGGTGTGCCCCGCTGGTGTGATGATGTAGAGGAATGACACTTGTGACTTCAGGCACTTTTCATCCAAAGAGACAGCTGGAAAAACACAGCTCCTCCCCGTCAGATCATAGACAATATGTTTGCCTATAAATACACGTGCACATACATGTGTTATCAAGAGCAGAGGATGGGATGACAGCGGCTGAGGAGGTGGCCGGCTCTTGGGACTGCAGGGCTCTCACTGGAGCGGTCGCTGCAGGTCAAAGTCGTTCCAGAAGCTTCCATGGATACAGCCCAGGCACACACCAATCACCCCTCCTGCTCTAGGCTGGCTCCCCTCAGGCCAGCATCTGCCCCAGACTTAGCTTATGACTCCACAAAGGCGATTTATAGTTCTGCAGCCTCAGGCTTAGTGCATTGACCCTCTGCAGCTTTCTGATGACGAAGTATTGGGCTGTGATGCCAGGCAGATCTTTTTTACTTTGCCTCCACAGGAGTCTAAAATTGACCAGTAGATTTAACTGAAGTTCTTTTCAAAAGAGCATGTAATCTGTGTCAGTCGGGTTTGAAACACTAAAGCCAGAATATTGGGTGGGATATGTTCTTTTGACTTCCATGCCTTCTGCATGTCTTGGGCATGGAGCTCTGGCTCTGGAAATGTGTGCAGTGCTGCCCGCCTTGGGCCCTTCGAGATCTGAGAAATGTGAGCGTGCTTTGTCCCCAACAGGCTCCACAGCCAGAGGCTTCGGGCAGCAGGTGAAGTCTGCTGCTCCTTTTTAGCTGGGCGCTTGGAGATCAGAGCCTGGGGAGCTGAGCACTGGCCTCAGGAGACACCTGAGATAGCCTTTCGAGGTCTGCTTTCCTAAAGATGATGAGAGGAAAGCCAAGTCCCTGATGGGAGGATATTTAATTTAAGGCAACAAAAATTTGTCATATTCCATTTTTGAAGACACTGTGCCTAAGTAATAAGAATTCAAGGTTGATTGAGTCAGACTCTACCCTCTGGGAGTGGTGGATGCTGTGATGTGTCACCTGGCTTGTCCAGAATAAAGGGCTGGTCCCCCAGCAGACAGCTGTCAGCTGCTGGCTGCCTCTGGGATTGCCTGGGCTGCAGAGAGCCAGCCCTAACCCTAACCCTAACCCCCACCCCTCGCCACCCCCACTTCCTGGAGTCAGTGACTAGTTGACGTGTGGGGAGGAGGGGCAGTAAGATCACCGCCTCCTGCTTCAACCTGGACAATTCTAAAATGTTGTCTGACTCCATGCCTGCCTCCCAGCATCGGCGAGGTCTCCATTCCGACTGCATCCCAGCCGCGGCGCAACTTCTCCCTGGGCCCAGTGTGGCCCCTTGCCCTTCCCTTCTTGCAAATCCCAAAAGCAGCCCCCAGTATACCTCCTGTAAGCTCATCCCCATCTCAGAGTTGGCTTCCTGGAACCTTCGTGACATAGGAGCTCACAGTTTTGCAAAGGAAGCAGATGCAGCCCAGAGATGAGCACACCTGGAGCACGGGAGAATCCAGAGGGGCTTCCATGGGCATCGGAGCCTCCACTCTGGGGTCCATCGACGCTGAAGCTTTAAGGACTTCTGAGGATGTAGGAGTTTCCGAGATGGCCTTGTACGGAGAGGCAAAGACACAGACGGGTGGGGCTGGAGGAAGCTGAGCGCTGTAGCCAGAGAGTGGGGATGGTGGTGAGGGGAGGTGGAGAGATGAGCAGGAGGTGGAGTTTGGGGACAGACTGTCAGGAGCCTGACTGCCGCGCTCAGAAGTGGCAATTGTGCTCTGTAGCCAGTGGCGGGGGCAGCTGGGGGTAGGAAGGAATTCAAGCACTGGGGCGTGATGTGCATCTTAAGAAAGACCATTCGGACCAGCAGTTCACAGCCCGGGGGATGGGAAGCAAGGTCTCCACTGATGGCTGGAAGCCTTGGTTTCTCCTCTCTGCCTATTTAAATGCTCCTGGGGCTTTAGGGTACACCTGATCCCATCTCCCTTGCATGGATTTCTCCCTTCCTAAACTCCACCGGACCTCCCTGTGTGCAGCACACAGCCTGGCTTGCGGAGTCCTGTGTGTCCACAGCCCACCCTGTGGCATCGCCGGCAGTCCCTGTAGAATCCTCAGCCACAGGCTGTGCCATCCTTCGGGCTGCTGGGCTGTCTGGATAGATCCAATCCAACGTTGGCTTCTTTTAATCACGATAAGAAAGATGCTTCAAGAAACCAAGATACAGAAGCTGGCGGCCTGTGGGGTGCCCTTGATGTGCCATGGAGTGCGGCGCTCGGCCCCGGCCGAAGTGGGGACCTCGCCCTGTCCTGAGGTGCTGGAACGTGGGCACAGGGCCGCGGGCAGAGGGAAGCCCGGCCATCTTTCCAGCGATGGCAAATAGGCATTTTCAGATAACCAAAGATGCCAGGTGAACACCAAGGACAACGTCCTTCTGCCTTTTTTGGAATACAAAGGGTGCATCTCTCCCCGATTTATTACTTTTCTCTGGGCAGAAATTGTCCACCTTGGAGAAATCCAGTCACAGCTTTCTTTGTCTCTAATCTGTACTGTTAGAGCGAACTAAATGTGGCCTGAGAAGGACTCCGTGCTGCTATATCTGAGTCCTTGTGGACAAACTGCAACCTAACTTAATAGGTAGACAGGATTGAAACCCTGACTTAGGAGTGTGTGTCTGTCACAATCGCTGAGGCTTGGTTAATCGGAGCAGCCACACTTCAACCACTCATATGCTGCCGAGTGTTCGGACTGTGTCCAAATAAGCCAGACGCCGAGCTGTAACCAATCCAGCTGCTTCTGTCCCTCACCTCCGATTTCTGTAGGTCACTTTACTTTTTTGGTCTATAAGTTTGTTCTGACCACGAGGCACCCCCGGAGTCTCTCGGAATCTGCTGTGATTCTGGGGGCTGCCCGTTCATGAATTATTCATTGCTCAGTTAAACTCCTTTACATTTAATTCGGCTGAAGCTTTTCTTTTAACAGTACCAATGAGGAAGAACAAGCAAGCAGGATTCCTGCCAGAGGGAGCAAAGCTCAGGGATGTGTGGGGTGCTCCGTGTGTTTCCTGAGCACAGTGCAGGTCCTGTCCCGGGAGAATGCTGGTGCCTGGGCTGGGCCTTGCTTTAGAGCCAGGGTCAGATGGTGAGACCCACTTGCTCCTGAAGACAGAAAAAGGACGACAAAGAAGCACCATGCGCTTCAGTCCCCTTTGGGAGTTTTCCCAAGTAGCAGCCATTACATGATTATTAGTCCTTTAGATATTAGTAGAGGATCTGTTACCTGCCTGCGTTGGACTTTGCTGTGGCTGCCATATCAAAGCACCACAATCTGGATGCTTACATTTAACAACAGAGATTTCTTGTCTTGCAGTTCCTGATGCTCAAGACCAAGCTGTGGGCAGGGCTGGTTCCTTCTGAGGCCTCTCTCCTTGGCTTGTAGATGCTGTCGTCGTCTCCACCTGACACCCTCCCTGCTGGGTGTCTGTGTCCAGACTCCCCCTTTTAATAAGGACTCCAGTCATATCGGAGCAGGGCCTGCCCTTACTGCCCTGATTTTAACTTCTGCAAAGACCATGTCTACAAATAAGTTCGCATCCTGAGGTGCTGGGGGTTAGGACTTCAGCATATGAATTTTGGGGGCTGGGGGGCACAGTTTAACCTGTAATGGTTGACAAGGTCTGATGTTCTTTTCCGTTTTACTGTGTGTCTCTCTCTGCCAGGCTGCATCACTCTGCCCCAGCACTATTCTGTGAGGTGGCCTCTCCCTGCTGCTGCTCAGAAGGTGGTTTCAGCTCCCCCCTCCCCCTCCAGCCACCACTCCATGTTTTCCACTCCCCCGTTCTTTTGTGTTTGTTATTTTATTTGTGTCCTGGAAAACGGCCACCGGGTTCCCTGAGTTGTCCTCACTCTACTCACTTGTACACTGGGGAGGAGTGGGGAGAGGGACAGATGATTGCGGGGGCAGGGGGGGCAGGTTTGTGGGGACAGACGGACACACACAGTAAAGGGAAACAACATCACCTTCACTTTGGTCTGTGTCTATATTTGTCTGCACCTGTGCCCATGCCGATGTCTATATTTATATCTGTATTGATGTCTATAGCTCTGTCTTTATTGACATCTGTATTAGTCTGTTTTCACACTGCTGATAAAGACATACCTGAGACTGGTAATTTATCAAGAAGACGCTGTTTAATAGATTCACAGTTCCATGTGGCTGGAAAGTCCTCACAATCATGGTGGAAGGTGAAAGGCACATCTTACATGGCAGCGGGCAAGAGAGAGGATGAGCACCAAGCAAAAGGGGTTTCCTCTTATAAAACCATCAGCTCTGGTGAGACTTACTCACTACCACGAGAACAGTATGGGGGAAACCACCCCCATGATTCAATTATCTCCCACTGGGTCCTTCCCACAACACGAGGGAATTCTGGGAGCTACAATTCAAGGTGAGATTTGGGTGGGGACACAGCCAACCGATATCAACATCAGTGTCTCTCGTGTCTATATGTATATAATTTGCAAAGAGTGGCAGCAGACCTCCTGAGACCGTGTGAGTGTGGATTTCATTCCATAACCAGCTCAGTGTCAGGGGTGACATGCTGGGGAGAGGGACATGGGGCAGGTGTGACCAGCACTCCTCTGCTGGGGTGGTTTTGTGTGACATGCGGGTCCGTCTCCCTCTCTGCAGACACCTGCCCACCCCGGCCCGTGGCCTCTAGCATCTCCACACCATCTCTTCCCTGGACCTTCTCCTGCTGAGGAGCTGGAGGTGCTGGGTCCAGCAGCCCGTCCTGAACCAGGACTCCAGCTGCCTCTCTTGTGTCCTTTCCTAAATGAAAAAACTTTCTCAGTCATGCTTGGAGCTAATAACTTTTTCTCAGGTGGGAAAATGTCAAACACGTCTGACACTTGCAGTTCTAGCATGCGCTGCATGAAACGTGGTCAGATCACGTTCCCCCTCCATGCCTGTCTCAGGCCAGGGCCCACAGCAGGGACCTGGCGAGGACTCAGTGCCTTCCTGGGTGATTTTTTCCCCATGGGAGAGTGACTTCCGGGGCAAAAGGGAAGGAAGCTGTGAGGCTTTAGGAATATGTTTGCAAATGTTCTTTTTGCAGTCTGGAAACTCTCTGCAGTGTTACCTGGACCGTTTCTAAAAAATTAAATTACCTGTCCAAACATTCTAGTTTAGAGCTGCAGAAACTGGTTTTTGGTTTCAAGCTGTTTTGCAGGATGATTTATTTAGAACGGAGTCTGTAAGAACCAGCTCTGTGCAGCTGGAGCAGGCCTTGGCCACATGTAGGAACAAGATCACCCTGGTTTACTCGGCTCTCTTCTCTGTAGCGGAGCCACTGCCCCTTGGGCCCTGGGACCCCATGCCTCATCCGGGAAGTCAAAGTGTTTGCATTTCTGACCTGTGTCGCCTCTCTCAGGGCTTTCCTTCCACACCCGCCTGTTACCTGCACCTCGTTAGGTGAGTAGCAGGCCAGGGTGACAGACGATGGCACTGACCTTATGAGGCTGGTGTTATGACAGACAGGACGGGCGACCTTTGTACAGCAGCCTGGCTGGGAGCTGGGTTTTGGCTTGTCACTTCCCGTGGGCGTGTGCTGTCCCAGCGAACATGTGAGCATTCTGAGCATGCCGTGACCAAAACCACACTGTCTACTGCCCGCAGTGGCAACAAGAAATCCGAGGTCACAGTGACCACTGGCCGCTCTGGCCTGCAGCCTGGCAGTAGAACTGGAAGGCACCCGGCAGTTCTTGCTTTATGTGACAGACATGAGTTCGCAGGAGGCTACATGGGTCAGCATGGATTCTGCCACGGAAAATAATGGCACTCATAGACATGTCCTTATGTATTTTCCACTATCTATCAACATAATATTTTCAATAATTAGATAGATAATAACCTACACTGAAGTGACATTAAAAACATATAACCTGCAGTGTGGGGCTGAGTAGTGAGTTCTGAGAGACTGAGACCCAATCCCAGCTCTGTTTCCTGCCAGGCGGGAGATCTTTGGCAGGTTACGTTACCTCCCGTGTGCCTCAGTTTCTTCTCCTGTAAAATGGAGACAGTAATGGTATGTACTTCATATGATTCTTGTGAGAGTTACATGAGTTTCCATGCTCCACAATGCCTGGCTCACTATAAATGCTTAATAACTTTTAGTTTAAGATGTTCCCTATAAAATGGAAGAGAGAAGAAATATGTGTGCAGCTGCCTTTACCTTCACAGGTCTGTAGGGCTCGCGGGAGAGACACAAATGATGTCTTTCATTTCTGAGAAGATGGCGGTGTTGATTGGCGGTGGATGAAGGAAAAAGGCACAGGGAAAGGAACGGGGAGCAGAAGCAGAGAAGGGTCATCATGACGACATCACCAAGACAATGGTGTTGAAAAGGAGCCGATACTGCAACTTCTTGAGGCTCAGACTTGATGCCTAGGGAACAGAGATGGGGCCAAGTCTTCTCTTCGCATAACTCCTCTGCTCTCAGGCTGGCAAAGCCTGCCTGATGGTTCCACCGTCTCTCTTTGTTTATGTCTCCTCATCACATCAAACCTGCTGGCAAAGAGAAAGCCTTGTGTGGTTCTTGGCGCCAGAGCTTCCTGAAGATGATGTGACTTGTCAGGTAAGCGGCTTGATAGGGAGAAGCCAGTCCCCCTGGGCAGTGCAGGAAACCCCGAGAGGGCTGCGGAGACCAAAAGAACTGGAGGGACTTCCTAGCGGGCGGGTGGGCAGGTAGGGGTTACTGTACCCCACGAGCTGCAGCTCACTGTCCTGTCCTGTGGGCCAGCCCACATGCGTGGGTGCCAGAGGATTCCAAGGCTTTGAAGACAACTTCCTAAAGAGAGGACAGCTGCTGTCACCGTCGGATCCAGGCACTTTCACTGGGCACCCGTTTGCAAGGTGCTCACGGTGGGGAACGAGATTTCACGTCGTTTTCTGAAACGAACACTCATACCTCCAATTAAACCTTACTTGTTTAGTTTTCCATAAGAAAGGCCTAGGCCCTTAATCAAAGATATTTTGTAAGCTAGCAAGATAATGTATTCAGTTTATATAAAGGTAATTTCACTCTCAAGAGACTGGTTAGGTCAGAGTTACTGAATTAATTGTAACAAGGTTGGCAAATGAATTCAATTTTCTATGGCAAACATCGTTCATAACTCTAAGAGAACTACGTGATCTGCTGTAACAAGCATATTCTAACGTATGCAATTTCCTATCACTGACGTTTAAGGGAAGCGTGAGTTGATGTAGATTGAAGGTCATGGGTAGGTGAGAAGGACAAACTCCCTGAGGATGGAGTCTGCATATCCTCTGCAGAGCATGCAGTTACACTCATCCGACACGGAGCGTGTTCAACTTAATCTTTGTTTTTGAGATGGAGTCTCGCTCTGTTGCCCAGGCTGGAGTGCAGTGGCGCCATCTCAGCTCACTGCAAGCTCCGCCTTCCGGGTTCACGCCATTCTCCTGCCTCAGCTTCCTGAGTAGCTGGGACTACAGGCGCCCGCCACCATGCCCGGCTAGTTTTCTTATAATTTTAGTAGAGATGGGGTTTCACTGTGTTAGCCAGGATGGTCTCGATCTTGTGACCTCATGATCTGCCCACCTCAGCCTCCCAAAGTGTTGGGATTACAGGCATGAGCCACAGCACCTGGCCTCAATTTAATCTTAAAGGAAAGCTGTCCCCTTTGGCAGAGAGAATGCTTTGTTTTGCCACAGTGCATGTTGTTATAACGTGAATTAACCATATGCAAGTGGCAAATAGGAGAATGTTGTCAGTGTAATGCAGACGTTACATTTTCACAGGTGATTTTTCCTAACAGACAAACTAGTAAAAGAAGAGCAAATGGAACTCAGTAAGCAGAAGAAAGGAATAATAAAGACAAGAGCAGAAATCAGTGAAATAGAGAGAAGATCAACAGTAGAGAAAATCAATGAAGCCAGAAGTTGGTTCTTGGAAAAGATGAACACAGTTGATACATCACTGGCATGACTGACTGGGAAATGAAGAGATAAAGGCCACGTTACCACTGTCAGAACAGGAGGGAATATCCTACAGGTTCAGCAGACATTACAAAGATAATAAGAGAATATTGTGAACAACTTTATGCCAAAAGATTCTGCAATTTAGATAAAATTGAAAAATTCCTTGGAAGACACAAACTATCAGAACTGACTCGGGAAGGATTAGATCTACTGAATGTTCCTGAGTCTGTTAAACAATTGAATTTGTAATTAACAGTCTTCACATAAAGAACACTATAGCTTAATTCGTGAACTGTGCCAAACTTAAAGAAGAAATGATACGAATTCTACACAAACTTGTAAAACTGAAGAGGAGGGAACAACTTCTGGTTCACTCTATAAGGCCAGCATTACAAGCATTGCATGGATTCCTACGCCAGAAAGAGACTTCACCAGAAAGTGAAGCTGCTGGTCATTATCCGTCATGAACCCAGAGGCACATATGCTTTCAGATGTTAGTAACATGAATCTAAAAATGTATAAAAATAGGTTTGTATATTTATCTAGTTATATACATATGTTAATTATATGTATAAATTTATATATCCCCACCATGACCATGATGGTTTATTTTAGGTGTTCTCTTGACTGGGTTAGGGGACACCCAGTTGGCTGGTGAAGCACGATTTCTGGGTGTGCCTGTGAGGGTTTGCAGAAGAGATTAGCGTTTGCATCAGTGGGCTAAGGAAGACTCACCTCACCAGTGTGGGAGGCACCATCCAGCCCGACGGAGGACCTGGGTAGAAGCAGGGCAAATTTATCCCCTATTCTGGCTTCGGACATCAGAACTGCAGGTTCTCCAGCCTTTGGACTCTGAGGTTTACACCAGTAACCACTCCCTTTCCCCTCAGGTCTTAGGACTCAGACTGAATTATATCACCTACTTTCCTGGTCTCTAGCTTGCAAATGGCACCGTGTGGGACTTCTTGGTCTCCATAATTTTGTGAGCTAATTCCCATAGCAAATCCTCTATCTATCTATCATCTATCTATCTATCTTCTATCTAATCTACCTATCACCTATTATCTGTCATCTCTCTGTCATCTCTATCAGTCATCTATAATCTGTTACCTATCATCTATCAATTACCTATCAATCATCTATTGATCGATTGATCTATTGATTGATCAATTTCTCTCTCTTTTCACTCTGTTTCTCTGGAGGACCCTAATACAACAACCATGAGGAATTTATCCCAGGAATGTAAAGTTGGTCTAACATTCAAAAATCAGTGTAACTCACCATATTCACAAATTAAAAAAGAAAAAAAAATGATGATCTCGATGTAGAAAGAATATTTGATGAAATCTGATTATCTGTTTCTGATGAAAACCTTCAGAACCGTTCTCTGGGCTGTGGTGACTGTTCCCTCCCTTACGCCTTCTGACTGGGGATGATAAGATTCTCCACTGATACTGGCTGTGAGAACCTCGCTGTCTTTTCCTGATGTCCCGTAACCCTGCCCTCACCTTTAGGAATAGTCCCTCTATTAAACTCTTCAATCTCCCCCTTTGAGCGTGCTGTTTATTTCCTTCTGGGACCCCAACTGATACAGTCTATCTTGAGACAATTCATAAAATCAGAACTACACTACATTTTTAGGAATGTGCTTAGTGAATCTATATTTGATAAATCACAATAGCATTACGTATATTTCTGAAATTGTATGCACAGTCCCTCCTATTTATTCACGATTCAATCAATGCTTGGGTTAGGTCCCTTGTAACTATTTCTCAGGCTCCACCAGAGATCCAAAGCCGTGAGCCTAGCAATCCGAATGATGGATCACTGGAGATCGGAGTGGAGAAGCACAATTCTACAGCCTTGAAGATGACTTGGGACTCAAGTCGTGGTCTCCAGCCTGGCCGGTGAGCAAAATCACCGAGCCCTTTACCAATGGCGATTCCCAGGCTCCACCCCGTCCCTTCAGAGTGTCGCCCTGGCTGTTCTGAGGACCGACATGTTTGAGATCAAAGATTAAGTGACTGGGAGTTTCCTACAAGGAATGGGGAGTTTGGTTCATCAAAGTTTGACTTTTGAAAACAAAGGTCAGCACTGGGAACAAAGAGTTCGTTTACGGCAAAGCTAAAGTTGGTCAGGCAGCATCAGGGCTTAGGTAGCTTAGGTCTTTTTTCCCTTCCTGGACACGTGGAAGACTATTTTCCGGCCCCATGGAGGTGACAGATTCTGGCCAATGGACTGGAAGTAGAAGTGACTGTGTCACCCAGGGGGAAGCAGGAAAAACTGGTGTGCAATTCTTTATGCTTCCCTCCCTCCTGCAGTTAGCCTGGAAGTCACGTTCAGAGGGAGGGACCACCAGGCCCAAGCGATTTGTGTCGTGAGCAGTCACCTGCCGTATAGTGCCGGGACAGTCTCCCAGACACAGAGGGCTCTGCGTGAGTACAAGATAAACCTCACTGGATAGTTCAGAGCCGATGATCATCCCAGCAAAACCCAGCTTAGCTCAGCTGATTTGCCATTGTTGAGTACTGCTCAACTGATATGAATCATAATCCAATAAATGATATAGTATCAGCCGGGCGCGGTGGCTCACGCCTGTAATTGCAGCACTTTGGGAGGCCGAGGCATGTGGATCATGAGGTCAGGAGATCCAGACTATCCTGGCTAACACGATGAAACCCTGTCTCTACTAAAAATACAAAAAATTAGCCGGGCGTGGCGGCTGGCGCCTGTAGTCCCAGCTACTCGGGAGGCTGAGGCAGGAGAATGGCATGAACCTGCGAGGCAGAGCTTGCAGTGGGCTGAGATTGCGTCACTGCACTCCAGCCTGGGCGACAGAGCTAGACTCCGCCTCACAAAAAAAAAAAAAAAAAAAAAAAAAAAAAAAAAAAAAGTGATATAGCATCATGGGAAAATGCTTATAATACAAGGTTAAGTGAGAAATTCAGGCTGCAACATTGCTTGCGTTTGATGTATGCTTATGTAAAAGTACACATGCACTTGGGCCCATATTGGTTAGGAATATCCAAAAATGAAAATATTTGTATTAAACTGATGGGAATTATGATTTTTTTTAATTTAAATTTAATTTCATTTAATTTTACTTTAAGTTCTGGGATATATGTGCAGAACGTGCAGGTTTGTTATGTAGGTATGCATGTGCCACGGTGGTTTGCTGCACCCATCAACCCGTCATCTAGGTTTTAATTCCCACATGCATTGTTAGGTATTTGTTCTAATGCTCTCCCTCCTCTTGCCTCCCACCTCCCGACAGGCCCGTGTGTGTGAAGTTCCCCTCCCTGTGTCTATGTGTTGTCATTGTTCAACTCCCACTTACGAGTGAGAACATGCGGTGTTGAGTTTTCTGTTCCTGTGTTAGTTTGCTGAGAATGATGGCTTCCAGCTTCATCCTTGTCCCTGCAAAGGACATGAACTCATTCTTTTTTATAGCTGCATAGTGGTAATTATGAGTTATTAAAGAGAAAACAATTTTGCCTTTGAAATGTCTTTGAGATCTTTGAAATGTTTATAACAGTTTCCTCCCCTTCTTACTTTTTTCTTTTCTCCTCCTCCTCTGCCTTTTCAAAAAACATTTTTCTGAACTGGAGAGCAGGCATTGCTTTTTAACAGTGTCGAGAAGAGCACGAGTACTCTGCTCCCATGTGAAGAGATGGCACAGGGGAGGGGACGCCAGGCAGCCTGTGCCACTAGAGCTGCATCGCCACCGCCCTGGAGTGAGGGCGTTTGGATATCATGTAGTTCTTTGAGGATTTGAATGGGATTCTTGGGAAGTAAACGTAGACTTCAGATTGGTTATTTTTATGCTGCTCATGTTTCCCATAATTATCATTTTTGCCTTTCATTAGTTTTTAGTTATATTCCATTAGAAAATAATTAGCCTAAGGCAGTGTTCTCAACTAGGGACAGTTCTGCTTCTCAGGAGACTTTCAACTCATGTCTGCGGACAGTTTTGATGGTGTGACTGGCATCTAGTGGGGAGAGGCCAGGGACCCGCTGGATGTCCTATGACTCACAGGACGGCCCCACACAAGGAATTTCAGGGCTCCAATGTCAGTGGTGCCCGCAGTGAGGCACCCTGGCCTAAGAGAAAAGAAGAAAGGGTTCTTTGTTTTTTCTCTTCCTGCATCACAGCTTTATAGGAGGATAACTGATAACCTTGGAAAATCAAAATCTAGGCCTGGTGCAGTGGCTCACACCTATAATCCTCATGCTTTGGTAGTCCAAGGCGGGAGGATTGCTTGAACCCAGGAGTTCGAGGCTGCAGTGAGCCATGATTTTAGCATTGCACTCCAGCCTGGGTGACAGAGAGAGAGAGACTCTGCCCCTAAAAATACATACATACATACGTACATACATACATACATTGAGAACTTCAGGAAAAGATGAAGGTTCAGGTGGCCACCACTTTTCACAGGGGAAGGACAGAGAGAAATCTTTATTGGAAAATCCTGTGTGTCAGGAATGTACTAATTACTAAGCATAATTACCGGCTGTGGCCAACTCCTAGCCCACCCAGCACAATCTTCCCATCAGCTTGCAAGGTTGTGCTGGCTTTTAGGGAAGATTCTTTCTTCATTTCTCCTATGCTGTTCATGTTTACATCCTTCTTTGGTGACAGGCAGGCCTAGGATCTCATGGGAAGGGTGAGTTTTTGGGGGAGCTGACGGGAAAGCACAGGGAGGGGAACGGGGGTGCTGGAAACTGACCTCACTGGCTTCACAAATGTGCTTGACTTTGATCACTAGGAGTGCGTTCATAGCATTCTTTCTGCAAATTCAGAAGCGGGACCTGCTGGACAATTGCCAAGAGCCTCATTGGAGCTAGTGGCATGTGCTTTGTGTATGTTGTAGGGGGTGTGGAGATGCGACACCCAGCACCCCCAGGAGGGATCTGCTGCTCTTAACTGCTGGGGGCAGGGCTGCCAGGATCTGTCTCTGCGGGGGTCACTGCTGCTGCGGTCACCCCTCCCTGGGGTGGCCACCTCCCAGGGCTAATTGCAGGTGCGAGAGGACTCTGTGGCATCGCATCACCCCAGGCCTCCCTTCACAGGGCCTGCGTCTCCTTTTGACGTGTCCCTCTCCTGAGCCCTCCACAGGTGCTCGTGCCTGACAGGTACCCCTCACCTGGAGCCATCTCAGCGCGGGGCAGGGAATAGGGTACTCGGGAGGCTCAACTCTCTCAGCATCCAGGGGCTTCTGGAAGGGACTGGAATGTCAGACTGACTGACAAAAAAGTCACCAAGGAATGAAAATGTCGAAGCCATCAGACACGGCCCTGGAAGCTGCCGAGACGGCGTGTTTGCCTGGGGCTTCCTCCCGTGCTGATGATTCATATCAGGCCATATATTTCCTGGCTGTGCTTCCCTGACAAGATGAAGTGCATTCCTGACACACAGAACTTTCCAATAAAGATTTCATTGTCTCCTTCCCCTGTGAAAAGTGATGAGTGAACTTGATATTTCTCTGTTCAACCTTCATCAATAAAAAATGTTTCTGGTCGGGTTATTCCTGTTGATTCTTAATGAAGTGGCGTTTTATGAGGTGCCATTCAGTCCTGAACTTCAGAAAGAGCCAGGGATCTTTGGCATGCTAAGGTGGGCGCTTTAAACTTGGAAATGTATATTAATAGCTGCATGCATACATAACACGGGAGGCAAATACGCAGTTATCAGGGATTTAATACACCTCAGCCCGAAAAGGATATATCACACATTAACGTGTAATTACCAGCTGGAAATAGAAATAGACGACCCACCAGACCAGATTTATCACCCGGACTCACATACATCAGCCACTGAGCCAGATCTAGCACCCATCGACTCTGACAGATCACCGCCCTACCCAGACACAAAGCAACTGATTGAGATCCACAGCACCAATATACTCAGTCAGCGACCACCCTTTGACTGGCATATATTGTCACCTAGTGAAAAATACCTTTGTGGCAAATCACACTGGCTGAAAGTGAAATCCACTGTACAGTATGTTTAACTCTGCCAGGGTTGCCTGGAATGGGCAGGGGGTTGTTGGCTGGTCTGGCTCTCAGGGCCCTGGCAGGAGGCTGGTCATGGTGTGGGGAGCGGTGGCCCCCAGTTCATAAGTAGGTCGGCAATGGTGCCTGGCACGTGTTGACCACAGCTCCCCGCAGATGTCTCCCAGGACCACGGATGAGGCTGCCTCAGAGCTGGCTGCATCCCCCTGCAGACCAGGGGTGGCTCCCTTGCTGGCTTTGGGGCCTGAGAGCAGGAGGCCCCTGCAGAGCGGAGCACACTTCACCATATGCCTTGAGGAGCTCAGCCTATGTGACTCCTTTTCTTTAACCTTCAGGGACCATTCTGTGTGGGGTGTGGGAGGGGTAGAGAGCTGCCCTTCTGTGCACTTCCCTCGGGTTGCTCTCAAAGGCCTTCCTCCTCCCAGGCCATCCTTGGTTACCCTCTAGTTTCCAGGGGGATGTGTGTGCAGGCGTGTGCGCGCGTGCATGTGTGTGTATAGTTAATGTGTGTGATGTGTTTGTGTGTGAGGTGATGGTGGTGGTTGTGTGTGTATCTGCATGTGTGGTTGTGTATGCCTGGTGTGTATGTGTATGTGTGTGAGCTGGTGTGTGTATACATGTGTATGTGTGTGGTTAATGTGTGTTGTTTGTGTGTGAGGTGATGGTGGTGGTAGTGTGTGTGTATGCCTCTGGTGTGTGTATGGTTAGTGTGTGAGTTGGTGTTCATGTGTGTGAGTTGTGTGTGTGGTTAATGTGTGTTGTTTGTGTGAGGTGATGGTAGTGGTAGTGTGCATGTTAGAGTGTGCATCTGGTGTGTGTATGTGCGTGTGTGGTTAGTGTGTGGGTTAGTGTATGTGTTTAGTTGGTGTGTGTATGCATGTGTGTGGTTAGTGTGTGTTGTATTTGTGTGTAAGGTGATGGTGGTGGTAGTGTGTATGTTAGTGTGTGCATCTGGTGTGTGTTTGTGGTGTGTGTATGTGTGTGAGTTGAGGTGTGTGTGTGTGTGTGTGCGCGCATGCCAGGTGGTATTTGCTTCAGGCTGTAGGTTTACGTGGACTGCTGAGCCTGAGCTAGGACTTGAGGAATGTGGACCAGGGAGCTAGAGGCTTCAGTTGGAAGAGCTTTTTTATTTTATAGTCAGAGAAACTATGTTCTGAAGAGAGTAGTGATTTGGAGAACCAAGCTCTCCTGAGTCTCAGCCCAATGGAGAGGCCACTCTCCACTGAGTATCACCTGAGTCTTCCAGATGTGTGCAGTGGGTGTGGCTCATTACTGCAGCAGCAGGTGAGAAATGCAGTGTCCCACAAGGCTGCTGGAAGACAGATAACTGTTTTTTGCACCACGTGAGCCTAAAGCTGCATTTAATTCCAGGCTCTGTCAGTTAGAAGTGAGGTATACAGAAGGCGCCAGCATTTGAAACTTGATGGATGCAAGAAGGTCATTAAGGAATGCAAACTTCAAAGTTAATTGCAACTTTTTTTAAATTGATTTTTTACAACACTTGTCTTTACCATTATTAATAGAAAAGGGCAGAGGATCTGTTCCCACTCCCACCATAAGACTTGAGCACCCACAACCAGTGACTCTGTCTTTGCCTCTAACAAATTGATTGGGGGGGAGGGGAAGGGACATCATGGGGAGGTAATCCAGCTGGGAATGAATTACACACATTTCTGTGCTGTGGGTTCAGGGAGGCAGCAGGAAACTAATACAAAGATCTTGCTTCCAGTCCTGGTTATGCCACAGTCTAAAGTCTCTCACAGACAAACAAGACAAAGAGAGGAGAGGAAGGAAGCTGATGACTGCATTTGGGAGACATCCAAAGAGGGTGCGTGATAGAGGACAACAAGGACTGTGATGTGCTGCTGGAGAAAATTCAAAGTTAGGAATGGGCAAATAAAAGGAAATGAGACTGCCCCAAATGAAGAGACAGGTATGTGGGAAAGTATGCCCTATAATAGCAAAGATGGTGAAATGAAAAGACAATTGGGGCATGGAAACATTGAATAAATTTTAGCACCATCATCATATCATCATCATTACCATCACCACCATCATCACTATCATCACTATCATCATCATCACCACCATTATCATCACTATCATCA
>NW_022321713.1:0-9307 GCF_002776525.5 Piliocolobus tephrosceles | reverse complement strand
TATTTGTCAGCAGAGCTGATTTAATGAGAAAGGATTTGGAAATGAGCAAATAATTCTTCCTGAGGTCTCTTTTCTCACAGACTTTTTCTCTGAGGTCTGGCACAGTTTTAGGCTAGGTGGAGTGAGACTGTCACCCTCTGTGATAATGCCTCAGACACATACCCAAGAAGATGTGAATCCTTCCTTCTAGGACACACTCCACTGCAATTTCTGCTGCTGTAATATGCTTTATTCTTCTCTCAGTTTAAGCAACTGTGATGTGTTTTGAATCACTTTCCTGTGAATATTTATCTGTACTTTTGCCTATCACATGCCCCCTGGCCAGCCTAAGATGTTCCTCCCCTGTTTGCTTTAACTCATCTTCCAAGACCTACCTCCGGTTCCACCATACTCCAGCAGACTCCCATGGCCTTATCCACTCATAATCCGTTCCAGTCTCTATTCCAAAATGGGCTCATTCTCCACCATTCCACCTCCCATGACTGGTGATCTGCAGGTAAAAGGAAGGAGACAAGAAGGGAGCATATGAAAACATCGAGCAGAAAGTAGAGATGAGGTCACGTGAGTAGCCAGTAGTCATGACAAAGCCAGCAGTGAAGTCCTATGTTGGATTGCACAAGTCCCACATACCGCAACTCAGGACACAGCAACCTGGGGATCAGGTGTGCCTCTCCACAGAGTCAAGCTCACCAGTGCTTGTCCAGCCCCAGATTTTGCTTTTCCTATTTTGTGGCTGGGCACTCAAGCTTTGCTCCTTGCAGCAGGAATGAAGGTGGGTCATCAGGGTACCAGGCAACTCGCCAGAGGCAGATTCAGAGAGTCCCGAGACCAAGTCAGAGGGACCAAAATGCTCAGGGAACAATCTCCACTTCCCATGGTCCCCGGGCATAAGCTCCCCTAGGCCAGTTGCACAGCATGCCTAGGGAGAGGGCCAAGGTGGGAGCAACCCAAGAGGTATGTGTGCACATGTGTGTCCTCGGGGATGAGTGTGTGCATGTCATCATGTGTGGGTGCATGCATATGAGTATGTCAATGTGCGGGGTTGTCCTGAGTATGTGTGTGCATGCCGTATGTATGCAAAGGTGGGTGCATGTGTGCATATGGGAGGTGTGTGCACACATGTAGAAGTGCTTGGGTGTGGGTGTTTGTGTGTGCACATGTGGAGACAGGAATAGGCATGCATGTTTGTGGTCAGAAAGGAAGAAGAGGTAGACATTTAGGAGCACTTATTTTGTCCAGGAAACACTTGTCTGAAAGGAATTTGGCCAAAAGCAAATTGGCCAACATGATCATTTTTTTCAAAAATCAATACTCCCAGTCTCAGGTTTTCCAAGTTTCTTTGCCTTCATTCCTCCAAAAGTGAAGCTCAAGACAAAACTTACACACAGTTTATTTGGGAGGTGACCTTGGGGGTGTAGGAGTGGAGATTCAAGAAGAAAGGCCAAAACTAGGACTGTTGAGAATTAACCCGAGCTGTGACTGCCTGACGCTCCATCCTTCTGGAGGCTTCCGAGGAGCAGCTCAGGACATGCCACAGAGTTGGCCACCTGAGAAGTGAAAGGGAGAAGTACTTATCCATAAACTCCACTTACCATGGCCCCGGGGCATGAGCTCCCTTAGGCCAGTTGCAGAGATCTGAGTGCTTTGGGCACCACAATGTTGGGGGAAGGTCCCCAGGCAGGAAGCCAGGGCCATAGTTGACACCTCAGGTGAGGTATTGTCAGAACGAAGCAGGAAAACCTGTTTGCCACCACCAGGGATGGACTCAGAGGGGGCCTGGGGATGGGAGGTGGTGCCCCAAGGTACCTGATACAGCAGATGGTAAATCTTGCAACCCTTTACATGGAAAGGCATAGATATGTTGATGAAGAGTCAAACTCTGTCAAATATTTGAAGAGATTTATTCTGAGCCAAATATGGGTGACCAACGGCCCATGACACAGCCTGCAGGAGACTGTGAGAACATGTGCCCAAGACAGCTGGGGCACAGATTGGTTTTCTATATTTCAGGGAGACATGACACATCAATCAATACATGTAAGATGTACATCGGTTTGGTCTCAGAAGGCGGGACAACTGGAAGCCGGGCTTCCAGGTCACAGGCAGAATCAAAGATTTTCTGACAATTGGTTGAAAGAGTTATTATCTAAAGACCTGGAATCAATAGAAAGGAATGTGTGGGTTATGACAAGGGGTTGCGGAGACCAGGGTTTGATCATGCAGATGAAGCCTCCAGGTAGCAGGCTTCAGAGAAGAGATGGTAAATGTTTCTTATCAGACTTAAAGAGTCTATGAGTCTTAAGGTCTGTGTTGACGTTAATGCTGGTCAGCTGGGCCTTAATTTCAAAAGGGAGGAGGGTATAATGAAGCAGGCCTGACTCTCCCTTCCCATCATGGCCTGAATTAGTTTTATCAGGTTAACTTTGGAATCCCCTTGACCAAGAAGCGCCCATTCAGATGGTTGGGGGCGCTTAGGATTTTATTAGTTCCTGCTGGTAGCACTTTATGCACACACAGCCCAAGTGACTCCCATAGAAGCAGGACAGAGAGGACCATTATCTAAAAAAGTAACACACCTACCAAATGATTTTCCTACTGCCTTCCGCACAGCAGGGGCTAAGGTTACCTCCCCTCCTCCCAAAGGCGCTTCTGTGGTTGAAATGAAATAGAAGCAATTAAACAATAACTATGAATTACTGGCTCTTCAGGAGCTCCATGGGTATACAGCAAAGCAAATGGGACCCTGACCAGATGAGGGGAACAACAGGAGATGGTGCAATGAAGCTGAACAGGGCATAGGATGGAGAAGAGGTGTATTTGCCCAGTGCTGAGTCTTGCTAGTGCACCATGGTGGTTTGGTCCATTTTCCACCCTCCAGAGCCTCCAAGAGCCTCACTGCCTCATCTATGTAAACAGGTAGGCTGTAGGTAGGCGATGTGGTAGGGAAATAGAAATTAAATTTGCCTAGAAGATGGCATAGTGTGGGGTAGAAAGACACAACGTACATACATACATACAAAGATACAACATACACACACACACAGACACAGACACAAATATTTTGCCTCAGAAACTGTATTAAGCGTGAGAACACTGTTAACACTGTCCATAAAAGAGATCAGGATGCTTTCCAAGTCACGTTAACAATGGCCTCTTAGTGCATGATTGGAGAAGAAATTATTACAAGCATTTTTTTCTGTTAATTCTTCTACATAATATAATTGATAACACATCAAGCTTTTCCTATAAAACATTCATCTCATCCATGTGCTTAATAGTAAGATATTCTCAGCCTGCTCAACTTCGGCTCACAGTAAAGCAATTATTTATTTTAACATTTGCATTTAAACCAAACGGTATTAAAATTCATCAAAGCAAGATCACTAATATCACAAAACTGAGGGCAGTGCTATCTCAGCCCAGTTCTTCGAAGCAATCTGTCCTCCAAATAATGAGACAGTCTATGATCAACACAAATTATAGCTGAGCTTTACTGTGTGTTTCCATTTAGCTATGATTGTACCATCATTAATGAAAAAAATATTCAGCAGCTGGCTTTCTATCAACAATGAAGTCAACCTCAAGCAATTGTGAACCAAGAAAATTCCCTTTGCTATAAGGACACTGTGTCCATTTTATCAGATCAAATGGTTTTTGGAACTCTAAATAAGGCGGCAATGTTCAATTTTGACAACATTGCTCACAAAATGCAATGTGCATGAGGCCTGTAGCACCAGATAGCTTCAGTTGCAAAAGGTCCTCCTTTTCTTTCAGCAAAGCAACTGTTTCTCGAAGCAGCCAGAACCCAAGAGCTCTTTATATTCAAGGGAACACTCCCTGGGTGAACTTTAATTAGTGGTGAAATATAATCCCAGATAAGTCAAAGAGGATGACAATTTATTCTTGTAGGACTTGAATCAATACCCCTGGAGCTCCCGAAGAGCCAGTAATTCGTGTTTATTGTTTAATTGCTTCTATTTCATTTCAACCACAGAAGTGCCTTTGGGAGGAGGGGAGGCAACCTTAGCCCCTGCTGTGCAGAAGGCAGTAGGAAAGTCATTTGGTGGGGGTGCCACTTTGTCAGATAATGGTTCTCTCTGTCCTGCTTCTACAGGAGTCACTTGGGCTGTGTGTGCATAAAGTGTTACCAGCAGGAACTCATTATTGTCTTTAAACTACACACTGGCCCCAGCAGCTTTTGTTTTTCCTCCAGCACACTAGAATAGACTAGGGAGAACAAGATAAAGGTACTTCATTAAGACCACTAATGTTGTCTTTACGTGCTGGGTCACTGTTACAAAACTCGAAATGAAGATATGCACCTGAGCGTTAACAAGCCCCGAAGTCAGCCTCACACTGAGCTCAGGCAATCCAGGAGGCTCCAGGCTGTTTGAGTTCTTGCTTCCTGGAAGGGCCCTGATGACCTATTTCCACATAAACTCATAGATCTGCAAGACAGCGTGGCGATCATCAGACCTTCTCAGTGTAGAAATGGAGAAGCCACCCAGATCTATGACGGCAGGACACAACTACTAGAAGCCAGATGTTTTGAATTCCCATGCTGGGCTCTTTTTCCTAGGGCCAGGGTTGGAAAATTAAGCTCTCATTTCTCAGACTCTACTTATTTGGAATGGGCATCCACTGAGGTTAAGGTCTTGATATGATCTGGTTCTGTGTCCCCACTAAATCTCATGTCAAATTGTATCCCCAGTGTTGGAGGTGGGGCCTGGTGAAAGGTGATTGGATCATGAGGGTGGTCCTTCATTAATTGTTTAGGACCATCCCCTTGGTGCTGTTCTCATGATAGTGAGTGGGTACTCATTAACGAGATCTGGCTGTTTAAAAATATATCACACTTCCCCCTACTCTCCTGCCAAGTAAGACGTGCCTACTTCCCCTTCACTTTCTGCCATGACTGTAAGTTTCCTGTGGCCTCTCCAGAAGCTGAAGTCACTATGCTTCCTGTACAACCTGCAGAATCGTGAGCCAAATAAAACTGTTTTATTTATAAATTACCCAGTCTCAGGTATTTCTTTATAATAGTGCAACAACAGACTAATACATGTCTGGATGCAAAAAAGAAAAAAGAAAAAAAAAACCGAAAATCGATTTTTAAATTACATTTAAAACTTAGCTCTGAATTTCCTGTGAGTTGTAAGTATTATATAAGTAAATATAAAAGAAATGTTTGCTAAAATTAGAACTATCATACAGTCCAACAATCCCACCACTGGGTATTGATCCAAAGGAAAAGAAATCAGTAGATGGAAGTGATACCCATACTCACATATTTATCATAGCACTAGTCTCAATAGCAAAGATGTGGAAGCCACTGATGTGTCCATCCACAGATGAATGGATAAAGAAAATGTGGTACTTATACACAATGGAATCCTCCTTGGCCATAAGAATGAAATCATGTCATTTGCAGCAACATGGATGGAACTGAAGGATATTAAGAGAAATAAGCCAAGCACAGAAAGACAAATATCACATGTTCTCACTCATGGGAGCTAAAAGAAACTTGACCTTATGGATATGTAACATAGAATGATAGATACCAGAGACTAGGAAGGTTGTGAGAGGTGATGGGGGAGGAAGAAAGGTTAGTAATGGGTATAAATGGACAGATAGAAGAAGTAAGTTTTAATGTTTGATAGCAGACTAGGGTGACTATACTCAGAAATAATATTATATGTATATTTCAAAGTAACTAGAAGAGAGGACTTAAAATGTTACCAACACATTAAAATGATGAGCACTCAAGGTGATTGATATGGTTTGGAACCATGTCCCCACCCAAATCTCATGTTGAAACATAATCTCCAATGTTGGAGGTAAGGCCTGGTGGGAGGTGTATTGGTCCATTTTCATGCTGCTGATAAAGACATACTCAAGACCGGGACAAAAAAGAGGCTTAATGAACTTAGAGTTCCATGTGGCTGGGGACGCCTCACAATCATGGCAGAAGGCAAGGAGGAACAAGTCATGTCTTACATGGATGGTGGCAGGCAAAAAGAGAGAACTTGAGCAGGAAAACTCCCATTTTTAAAACCATCAGCTCTCATGAGACTTATTCACTATCACGAGAACGGCATGGGAAAGACCTGCCCCCATGATTCAATTACCTCCCACTGGGTTCTCATGACACATGGGAATTGTGGGAGTTACAATTCAAGATGAGATTTGGGTGGGGACACAAGGAACCATATCAGGAAGTGACTGAATCATGGGGGTGGATTTGTTGTGGATGACTTAGCACCATTCTCTTACTGCTGTTCTTGTGATAGTGAGTAAATCATCATGAGATCTGGTTGTTTAAAAGTGTGTATCACCTCCCTCTTCTCTCTTTCTATCTCTCTTCCCTTCTCTATTTGTAGTGCTGCTCCCCGTTTGCCTTCTACCATGATTAGAAGTTTCCTGAGGTCTCCCCCCAAAACCCAGCAGATGCCAGCATCATGCATCCCATATAGCCTGCAAAACCATGAGTCAATTAAACCTTTTTTCTTTATAAATTATTCAGTCTCAGGTATTACTTTATAGCAGTGTGAGAATAGACTAATACAGTGATGGGTACCCCAAATATTTAACTTGATCATTACACATTCTATGCATGTAATGAACACACATACTCTACAAATACGTAAAATAAAGGAGAAAAAAATAGGTTTGCTAATACTGTGAACAGATTACAGTTTACTGAATAGAACAATTTTTTAATAGAGAAGGACTTGTTAACACACAATAAGCCAAAATCAGATATACTGAATGAATGACCCATTCATTCATTAAAACAGAACCTTGGAGTTTGCGTGATGAATACACAACACATTCCTAATGTCACTAATGTTTTGTGTAAACATGAAGGTGACACAAGTGTTTGAATGAATGCTGTCACTCAGACTTGGCACAGATTCCTTCTGGCCTTGACCCCATCCGCCTGAGTAATGAGTCTCAGCTCTATGTATATATACCTTTACCTATAGTCACCCTCCTTACAAAAGATGATGGCATGTTCCTCCAGGAACGTATAGGTTAGCTCAGACACGCGCACACTTGGAAAAAGTTGAGAACATTAACAAGGCCTGTAACTAATTCAAGAAAACAAAGTTATCACAAAGCTATATATGTGTGTGGATCACAAGTGCAGGTAGGACATTAAGTGCTTTAGTTTCAGAGGCAGCACACTCAGGCCCACTATAAAAGGGGGAACCTTCACATAGGATGGAAGAATTTGAAGAAAATGGAAGAGCTTTCATAGCAGAAAAGAATGAAGAAAGCACCTCAGGTAAGGACACAGACAAAAAGATTAAAAGCCATATTTAGGCACGATACAATAGTTTAGCTAGATCAGAATGTTCTCATAAGTAATAGGACTTAAAAAAAAAAAAAAAAAAAAAAAACACCTCTGTGGTGCCTTTTAAAAAAAGGCATGAGGCAAGGCGCGATGACTCACGCCTGTAATCCATGGGGTGGATCATGAGATGAACAGATCAAGACCATCCTGGCCAACATAGTAAAACCCCATCTCTACTAAAAATGCAAAAATAGCTGGGCATGGTGGCACACACCTCTAGTCCCAGCTACTCGGGAGGCTGAGGTGGGAGAATTGCTTGAACCTGGGAGGCAGAGGTTGCAGTGAGCCGAGATCGCACCATTGCACTCCAGCCTGGCCACAGAGCAAGACTCTGTCTTAAAAAAAAAAAAAAAAGGACATGGGACATGAACACAGTGAAAATCACTAAAATATGAGTAAAATGGCAAGTCTACTCTACTCAATGAAGGAGGAAGAAAAAAAATCATTTCACCAGAAAACTTAGACTTAGTAATTCTATTTAAATTGTGGTGACAATGACAGGAGTCACCAGTGTATACATATGTCCAAACTCAAATTCACCACGTCATCTACATTAATTACATGCAGGTTTTTTGTGCACCCACTACTCAGTAAAGCTGGGGGTGGTGGGGAGAGAAGCACCTATAGGAATTCAGATTTATCAACATGAATTAGCAAGACACTAGCAACTTTATAAAAGGTTTATTTAATTGAAAAATTGAATATAATTATGAAATTATGATATACAACATCACAGTTTGAAACATTATGGAATGGTTAAATAAAACTATCTAATGTATGCATTACTATATATATATATATATATATATATATATATTTTTTTTTTTTTTTTTTTTTTTTTTGAGATGGAGTCTCGCTCTGTCACCCAGGCTGGAGTGCAACGGCACAATCTCGGTTCACTGCAACTTCTGCCTTGCAAGTTCAAACAATTCTCCCACCTCAGCCTCCGGAGTAGCTGGGATGACAGCCACGCCTGGCTAATATTTGTATTTTTAGCAGAGATGGGGTTTCACCATGTTAGCCAGGCTGGTCTTGAACTCCTGACCTCAAGTGATTTACCCACCTCAGCCTTCCACAGTTGCTGGGATTACAGGCGTGAGCCACCACACCCAGCCTCACATACTTACATTTTTTTGTGTGGTGAGAACATTTCAAAATCTACTCTCAGCAATTTCAAGTACACAATTCATCACTATTAATGAATAGCTGTCACCATGTTGAACAATCGATTTCCTGAATCTATTCCTCCTAACTCAAATTCTGTATTCTTACAAAAGGTTTAAAAATAAAAGTGCTTTAAATACCAAATAAAAATAAAAATAAATTTAAAAATTAAAATGATGTAGATGTCTAATTGATACGTTAGTAGTATATGAAAAAGCAATTTACAAACCATCATATACAGTATAAGCCATATATGCATTGAATATTACTAGAAAAAATGTCAAGCCCATACATGGACGTATTTACGTGGCTGGCCATCTGTATAGTGGTATGTCAGAATTTTTACTTTTTTAAAATTATTATTATTATTTGAGACAGGGTCTCACTCTGTTACCCAGGCTGGAGTGTAGTGGTGTGATCCCGTTCAGTTCACTGCAACCTCCACCTCTCAGGTTCAAGGGATTCTCCTACCTCAGCCTCCCTCAACCTGGGATTACAGGCGCGCACCATCACACCTAGCTAATGTTTGTTCGTTTGTTTGTTTGTTTGGTAAAGAAGGTGTTTTACCACGTTGATTAGGCTGGTCTCGAACTCCTGACCTCAGTAATCCACGGGCCTCGGCCTCCCAAAGTGCTGGGATTACAGGCGTGAGCCACCATGCCCGGCCTTTACTTTCTTTAAATAACTTTTGTGAATGTTCAGAAATTCCACACGATAAGCAGCTATTTGTTCCCAAATCAGATAGATAGATAGATAGATAGATAGATAGATAGATAGATAGATAGA
>NW_022321712.1:0-9307 GCF_002776525.5 Piliocolobus tephrosceles | reverse complement strand
TATTTGTCAGCAGAGCTGATTTAATGAGAAAGGATTTGGAAATGAGCGAATAATTCTTCCTGAGGTCTCTTTTCTCACAGACTTTTTCTCTGAGGTCTGGCACAGTTTTAGGCTAGGTGGAGTGAGACTGTCACCCTCTGTGATAATGCCTCAGACACATACCCAAGAAGATGTGAATCCTTCCTTCTAGGACACACTCCACTGCAATTTCTGCTGCTGTAATATGCTTTATTCTTCTCTCAGTTTAAGCAACTGTGATGTGTTTTGAATCACTTTCCTGTGAATATTTATCTGTACTTTTGCCTATCACATGCCCCCTGGCCAGCCTAAGATGTTCCTCCCCTGTTTGCTTTAACTCATCTTCCAAGACCTACCTCCGGTTCCACCATACTCCAGCAGACTCCCATGGCCTTATCCACTCATAATCCGTTCCAGTCTCTATTCCAAAATGGGCTCATTCTCCACCATTCCACCTCCCATGACTGGTGATCTGCAGGTAAAAGGAAGGAGACAAGAAGGGAGCATATGAAAACATCGAGCAGAAAGTAGAGATGAGGTCACGTGAGTAGCCAGTAGTCATGACAAAGCCAGCAGTGAAGTCCTATGTTGGATTGCACAAGTCCCACATACCGCAACTCAGGACACAGCAACCTGGGGATCAGGTGTGCCTCTCCACAGAGTCAAGCTCACCAGTGCTTGTCCAGCCCCAGATTTTGCTTTTCCTATTTTGTGGCTGGGCACTCAAGCTTTGCTCCTTGCAGCAGGAATGAAGGTGGGTCATCAGGGTACCAGGCAACTCGCCAGAGGCAGATTCAGAGAGTCCCGAGACCAAGTCAGAGGGACCAAAATGCTCAGGGAACAATCTCCACTTCCCATGGTCCCCGGGCATAAGCTCCCCTAGGCCAGTTGCACAGCATGCCTAGGGAGAGGGCCAAGGTGGGAGCAACCCAAGAGGTATGTGTGCACATGTGTGTCCTCGGGGATGAGTGTGTGCATGTCATCATGTGTGGGTGCATGCATATGAGTATGTCAATGTGCGGGGTTGTCCTGAGTATGTGTGTGCATGCCGTATGTATGCAAAGGTGGGTGCATGTGTGCATATGGGAGGTGTGTGCACACATGTAGAAGTGCTTGGGTGTGGGTGTTTGTGTGTGCACATGTGGAGACAGGAATAGGCATGCATGTTTGTGGTCAGAAAGGAAGAAGAGGTAGACATTTAGGAGCACTTATTTTGTCCAGGAAACACTTGTCTGAAAGGAATTTGGCCAAAAGCAAATTGGCCAACATGATCATTTTTTTCAAAAATCAATACTCCCAGTCTCAGGTTTTCCAAGTTTCTTTGCCTTCATTCCTCCAAAAGTGAAGCTCAAGACAAAACTTACACACAGTTTATTTGGGAGGTGACCTTGGGGGTGTAGGAGTGGAGATTCAAGAAGAAAGGCCAAAACTAGGACTGTTGAGAATTAACCCGAGCTGTGACTGCCTGACGCTCCATCCTTCTGGAGGCTTCCGAGGAGCAGCTCAGGACATGCCACAGAGTTGGCCACCTGAGAAGTGAAAGGGAGAAGTACTTATCCATAAACTCCACTTACCATGGCCCCGGGGCATGAGCTCCCTTAGGCCAGTTGCAGAGATCTGAGTGCTTTGGGCACCACAATGTTGGGGGAAGGTCCCCAGGCAGGAAGCCAGGGCCATAGTTGACACCTCAGGTGAGGTATTGTCAGAACGAAGCAGGAAAACCTGTTTGCCACCACCAGGGATGGACTCAGAGGGGGCCTGGGGATGGGAGGTGGTGCCCCAAGGTACCTGATACAGCAGATGGTAAATCTTGCAACCCTTTACATGGAAAGGCATAGATATGTTGATGAAGAGTCAAACTCTGTCAAATATTTGAAGAGATTTATTCTGAGCCAAATATGGGTGACCAACGGCCCATGACACAGCCTGCAGGAGACTGTGAGAACATGTGCCCAAGACAGCTGGGGCACAGATTGGTTTTCTATATTTCAGGGAGACATGACACATCAATCAATACATGTAAGATGTACATCGGTTTGGTCTCAGAAGGCGGGACAACTGGAAGCCGGGCTTCCAGGTCACAGGCAGAATCAAAGATTTTCTGACAATTGGTTGAAAGAGTTATTATCTAAAGACCTGGAATCAATAGAAAGGAATGTGTGGGTTATGACAAGGGGTTGCGGAGACCAGGGTTTGATCATGCAGATGAAGCCTCCAGGTAGCAGGCTTCAGAGAAGAGATGGTAAATGTTTCTTATCAGACTTAAAGAGTCTATGAGTCTTAAGGTCTGTGTTGACGTTAATGCTGGTCAGCTGGGCCTTAATTTCAAAAGGGAGGAGGGTATAATGAAGCAGGCCTGACTCTCCCTTCCCATCATGGCCTGAATTAGTTTTATCAGGTTAACTTTGGAATCCCCTTGACCAAGAAGCGCCCATTCAGATGGTTGGGGGCGCTTAGGATTTTATTAGTTCCTGCTGGTAGCACTTTATGCACACACAGCCCAAGTGACTCCCATAGAAGCAGGACAGAGAGGACCATTATCTAAAAAAGTAACACACCTACCAAATGATTTTCCTACTGCCTTCCGCACAGCAGGGGCTAAGGTTACCTCCCCTCCTCCCAAAGGCGCTTCTGTGGTTGAAATGAAATAGAAGCAATTAAACAATAACTATGAATTACTGGCTCTTCAGGAGCTCCATGGGTATACAGCAAAGCAAATGGGACCCTGACCAGATGAGGGGAACAACAGGAGATGGTGCAATGAAGCTGAACAGGGCATAGGATGGAGAAGAGGTGTATTTGCCCAGTGCTGAGTCTTGCTAGTGCACCATGGTGGTTTGGTCCATTTTCCACCCTCCAGAGCCTCCAAGAGCCTCACTGCCTCATCTATGTAAACAGGTAGGCTGTAGGTAGGCGATGTGGTAGGGAAATAGAAATTAAATTTGCCTAGAAGATGGCATAGTGTGGGGTAGAAAGACACAACGTACATACATACATACAAAGATACAACATACACACACACACAGACACAGACACAAATATTTTGCCTCAGAAACTGTATTAAGCGTGAGAACACTGTTAACACTGTCCATAAAAGAGATCAGGATGCTTTCCAAGTCACGTTAACAATGGCCTCTTAGTGCATGATTGGAGAAGAAATTATTACAAGCATTTTTTTCTGTTAATTCTTCTACATAATATAATTGATAACACATCAAGCTTTTCCTATAAAACATTCATCTCATCCATGTGCTTAATAGTAAGATATTCTCAGCCTGCTCAACTTCGGCTCACAGTAAAGCAATTATTTATTTTAACATTTGCATTTAAACCAAACGGTATTAAAATTCATCAAAGCAAGATCACTAATATCACAAAACTGAGGGCAGTGCTATCTCAGCCCAGTTCTTCGAAGCAATCTGTCCTCCAAATAATGAGACAGTCTATGATCAACACAAATTATAGCTGAGCTTTACTGTGTGTTTCCATTTAGCTATGATTGTACCATCATTAATGAAAAAAATATTCAGCAGCTGGCTTTCTATCAACAATGAAGTCAACCTCAAGCAATTGTGAACCAAGAAAATTCCCTTTGCTATAAGGACACTGTGTCCATTTTATCAGATCAAATGGTTTTTGGAACTCTAAATAAGGCGGCAATGTTCAATTTTGACAACATTGCTCACAAAATGCAATGTGCATGAGGCCTGTAGCACCAGATAGCTTCAGTTGCAAAAGGTCCTCCTTTTCTTTCAGCAAAGCAACTGTTTCTCGAAGCAGCCAGAACCCAAGAGCTCTTTATATTCAAGGGAACACTCCCTGGGTGAACTTTAATTAGTGGTGAAATATAATCCCAGATAAGTCAAAGAGGATGACAATTTATTCTTGTAGGACTTGAATCAATACCCCTGGAGCTCCCGAAGAGCCAGTAATTCGTGTTTATTGTTTAATTGCTTCTATTTCATTTCAACCACAGAAGTGCCTTTGGGAGGAGGGGAGGCAACCTTAGCCCCTGCTGTGCAGAAGGCAGTAGGAAAGTCATTTGGTGGGGGTGCCACTTTGTCAGATAATGGTTCTCTCTGTCCTGCTTCTACAGGAGTCACTTGGGCTGTGTGTGCATAAAGTGTTACCAGCAGGAACTCATTATTGTCTTTAAACTACACACTGGCCCCAGCAGCTTTTGTTTTTCCTCCAGCACACTAGAATAGACTAGGGAGAACAAGATAAAGGTACTTCATTAAGACCACTAATGTTGTCTTTACGTGCTGGGTCACTGTTACAAAACTCGAAATGAAGATATGCACCTGAGCGTTAACAAGCCCCGAAGTCAGCCTCACACTGAGCTCAGGCAATCCAGGAGGCTCCAGGCTGTTTGAGTTCTTGCTTCCTGGAAGGGCCCTGATGACCTATTTCCACATAAACTCATAGATCTGCAAGACAGCGTGGCGATCATCAGACCTTCTCAGTGTAGAAATGGAGAAGCCACCCAGATCTATGACGGCAGGACACAACTACTAGAAGCCAGATGTTTTGAATTCCCATGCTGGGCTCTTTTTCCTAGGGCCAGGGTTGGAAAATTAAGCTCTCATTTCTCAGACTCTACTTATTTGGAATGGGCATCCACTGAGGTTAAGGTCTTGATATGATCTGGTTCTGTGTCCCCACTAAATCTCATGTCAAATTGTATCCCCAGTGTTGGAGGTGGGGCCTGGTGAAAGGTGATTGGATCATGAGGGTGGTCCTTCATTAATTGTTTAGGACCATCCCCTTGGTGCTGTTCTCATGATAGTGAGTGGGTACTCATTAACGAGATCTGGCTGTTTAAAAATATATCACACTTCCCCCTACTCTCCTGCCAAGTAAGACGTGCCTACTTCCCCTTCACTTTCTGCCATGACTGTAAGTTTCCTGTGGCCTCTCCAGAAGCTGAAGTCACTATGCTTCCTGTACAACCTGCAGAATCGTGAGCCAAATAAAACTGTTTTATTTATAAATTACCCAGTCTCAGGTATTTCTTTATAATAGTGCAACAACAGACTAATACATGTCTGGATGCAAAAAAGAAAAAAGAAAAAAAAAACCGAAAATCGATTTTTAAATTACATTTAAAACTTAGCTCTGAATTTCCTGTGAGTTGTAAGTATTATATAAGTAAATATAAAAGAAATGTTTGCTAAAATTAGAACTATCATACAGTCCAACAATCCCACCACTGGGTATTGATCCAAAGGAAAAGAAATCAGTAGATGGAAGTGATACCCATACTCACATATTTATCATAGCACTAGTCTCAATAGCAAAGATGTGGAAGCCACTGATGTGTCCATCCACAGATGAATGGATAAAGAAAATGTGGTACTTATACACAATGGAATCCTCCTTGGCCATAAGAATGAAATCATGTCATTTGCAGCAACATGGATGGAACTGAAGGATATTAAGAGAAATAAGCCAAGCACAGAAAGACAAATATCACATGTTCTCACTCATGGGAGCTAAAAGAAACTTGACCTTATGGATATGTAACATAGAATGATAGATACCAGAGACTAGGAAGGTTGTGAGAGGTGATGGGGGAGGAAGAAAGGTTAGTAATGGGTATAAATGGACAGATAGAAGAAGTAAGTTTTAATGTTTGATAGCAGACTAGGGTGACTATACTCAGAAATAATATTATATGTATATTTCAAAGTAACTAGAAGAGAGGACTTAAAATGTTACCAACACATTAAAATGATGAGCACTCAAGGTGATTGATATGGTTTGGAACCATGTCCCCACCCAAATCTCATGTTGAAACATAATCTCCAATGTTGGAGGTAAGGCCTGGTGGGAGGTGTATTGGTCCATTTTCATGCTGCTGATAAAGACATACTCAAGACCGGGACAAAAAAGAGGCTTAATGAACTTAGAGTTCCATGTGGCTGGGGACGCCTCACAATCATGGCAGAAGGCAAGGAGGAACAAGTCATGTCTTACATGGATGGTGGCAGGCAAAAAGAGAGAACTTGAGCAGGAAAACTCCCATTTTTAAAACCATCAGCTCTCATGAGACTTATTCACTATCACGAGAACGGCATGGGAAAGACCTGCCCCCATGATTCAATTACCTCCCACTGGGTTCTCATGACACATGGGAATTGTGGGAGTTACAATTCAAGATGAGATTTGGGTGGGGACACAAGGAACCATATCAGGAAGTGACTGAATCATGGGGGTGGATTTGTTGTGGATGACTTAGCACCATTCTCTTACTGCTGTTCTTGTGATAGTGAGTAAATCATCATGAGATCTGGTTGTTTAAAAGTGTGTATCACCTCCCTCTTCTCTCTTTCTATCTCTCTTCCCTTCTCTATTTGTAGTGCTGCTCCCCGTTTGCCTTCTACCATGATTAGAAGTTTCCTGAGGTCTCCCCCCAAAACCCAGCAGATGCCAGCATCATGCATCCCATATAGCCTGCAAAACCATGAGTCAATTAAACCTTTTTTCTTTATAAATTATTCAGTCTCAGGTATTACTTTATAGCAGTGTGAGAATAGACTAATACAGTGATGGGTACCCCAAATATTTAACTTGATCATTACACATTCTATGCATGTAATGAACACACATACTCTACAAATACGTAAAATAAAGGAGAAAAAAATAGGTTTGCTAATACTGTGAACAGATTACAGTTTACTGAATAGAACAATTTTTTAATAGAGAAGGACTTGTTAACACACAATAAGCCAAAATCAGATATACTGAATGAATGACCCATTCATTCATTAAAACAGAACCTTGGAGTTTGCGTGATGAATACACAACACATTCCTAATGTCACTAATGTTTTGTGTAAACATGAAGGTGACACAAGTGTTTGAATGAATGCTGTCACTCAGACTTGGCACAGATTCCTTCTGGCCTTGACCCCATCCGCCTGAGTAATGAGTCTCAGCTCTATGTATATATACCTTTACCTATAGTCACCCTCCTTACAAAAGATGATGGCATGTTCCTCCAGGAACGTATAGGTTAGCTCAGACACGCGCACACTTGGAAAAAGTTGAGAACATTAACAAGGCCTGTAACTAATTCAAGAAAACAAAGTTATCACAAAGCTATATATGTGTGTGGATCACAAGTGCAGGTAGGACATTAAGTGCTTTAGTTTCAGAGGCAGCACACTCAGGCCCACTATAAAAGGGGGAACCTTCACATAGGATGGAAGAATTTGAAGAAAATGGAAGAGCTTTCATAGCAGAAAAGAATGAAGAAAGCACCTCAGGTAAGGACACAGACAAAAAGATTAAAAGCCATATTTAGGCACGATACAATAGTTTAGCTAGATCAGAATGTTCTCATAAGTAATAGGACTTAAAAAAAAAAAAAAAAAAAAAAAACACCTCTGTGGTGCCTTTTAAAAAAAGGCATGAGGCAAGGCGCGATGACTCACGCCTGTAATCCATGGGGTGGATCATGAGATGAACAGATCAAGACCATCCTGGCCAACATAGTAAAACCCCATCTCTACTAAAAATGCAAAAATAGCTGGGCATGGTGGCACACACCTCTAGTCCCAGCTACTCGGGAGGCTGAGGTGGGAGAATTGCTTGAACCTGGGAGGCAGAGGTTGCAGTGAGCCGAGATCGCACCATTGCACTCCAGCCTGGCCACAGAGCAAGACTCTGTCTTAAAAAAAAAAAAAAAAGGACATGGGACATGAACACAGTGAAAATCACTAAAATATGAGTAAAATGGCAAGTCTACTCTACTCAATGAAGGAGGAAGAAAAAAAATCATTTCACCAGAAAACTTAGACTTAGTAATTCTATTTAAATTGTGGTGACAATGACAGGAGTCACCAGTGTATACATATGTCCAAACTCAAATTCACCACGTCATCTACATTAATTACATGCAGGTTTTTTGTGCACCCACTACTCAGTAAAGCTGGGGGTGGTGGGGAGAGAAGCACCTATAGGAATTCAGATTTATCAACATGAATTAGCAAGACACTAGCAACTTTATAAAAGGTTTATTTAATTGAAAAATTGAATATAATTATGAAATTATGATATACAACATCACAGTTTGAAACATTATGGAATGGTTAAATAAAACTATCTAATGTATGCATTACTATATATATATATATATATATATATATATATTTTTTTTTTTTTTTTTTTTTTTTTTGAGATGGAGTCTCGCTCTGTCACCCAGGCTGGAGTGCAACGGCACAATCTCGGTTCACTGCAACTTCTGCCTTGCAAGTTCAAACAATTCTCCCACCTCAGCCTCCGGAGTAGCTGGGATGACAGCCACGCCTGGCTAATATTTGTATTTTTAGCAGAGATGGGGTTTCACCATGTTAGCCAGGCTGGTCTTGAACTCCTGACCTCAAGTGATTTACCCACCTCAGCCTTCCACAGTTGCTGGGATTACAGGCGTGAGCCACCACACCCAGCCTCACATACTTACATTTTTTTGTGTGGTGAGAACATTTCAAAATCTACTCTCAGCAATTTCAAGTACACAATTCATCACTATTAATGAATAGCTGTCACCATGTTGAACAATCGATTTCCTGAATCTATTCCTCCTAACTCAAATTCTGTATTCTTACAAAAGGTTTAAAAATAAAAGTGCTTTAAATACCAAATAAAAATAAAAATAAATTTAAAAATTAAAATGATGTAGATGTCTAATTGATACGTTAGTAGTATATGAAAAAGCAATTTACAAACCATCATATACAGTATAAGCCATATATGCATTGAATATTACTAGAAAAAATGTCAAGCCCATACATGGACGTATTTACGTGGCTGGCCATCTGTATAGTGGTATGTCAGAATTTTTACTTTTTTAAAATTATTATTATTATTTGAGACAGGGTCTCACTCTGTTACCCAGGCTGGAGTGTAGTGGTGTGATCCCGTTCAGTTCACTGCAACCTCCACCTCTCAGGTTCAAGGGATTCTCCTACCTCAGCCTCCCTCAACCTGGGATTACAGGCGCGCACCATCACACCTAGCTAATGTTTGTTCGTTTGTTTGTTTGTTTGGTAAAGAAGGTGTTTTACCACGTTGATTAGGCTGGTCTCGAACTCCTGACCTCAGTAATCCACGGGCCTCGGCCTCCCAAAGTGCTGGGATTACAGGCGTGAGCCACCATGCCCGGCCTTTACTTTCTTTAAATAACTTTTGTGAATGTTCAGAAATTCCACACGATAAGCAGCTATTTGTTCCCAAATCAGATAGATAGATAGATAGATAGATAGATAGATAGATAGATAGATAGA
>NW_022321711.1:0-9307 GCF_002776525.5 Piliocolobus tephrosceles | reverse complement strand
TCTATCTATCTATCTATCTATCTATCTATCTATCTATCTATCTATCTGATTTGGGAACAAATAGCTGCTTATCGTGTGGAATTTCTGAACATTCACAAAAGTTATTTAAAGAAAGTAAAGGCCGGGCATGGTGGCTCACGCCTGTAATCCCAGCACTTTGGGAGGCCGAGGCCCGTGGATTACTGAGGTCAGGAGTTCGAGACCAGCCTAATCAACGTGGTAAAACACCTTCTTTACCAAACAAACAAACAAACGAACAAACATTAGCTAGGTGTGATGGTGCGCGCCTGTAATCCCAGGTTGAGGGAGGCTGAGGTAGGAGAATCCCTTGAACCTGAGAGGTGGAGGTTGCAGTGAACTGAACGGGATCACACCACTACACTCCAGCCTGGGTAACAGAGTGAGACCCTGTCTCAAATAATAATAATAATTTTAAAAAAGTAAAAATTCTGACATACCACTATACAGATGGCCAGCCACGTAAATACGTCCATGTATGGGCTTGACATTTTTTCTAGTAATATTCAATGCATATATGGCTTATACTGTATATGATGGTTTGTAAATTGCTTTTTCATATACTACTAACGTATCAATTAGACATCTACATCATTTTAATTTTTAAATTTATTTTTATTTTTATTTGGTATTTAAAGCACTTTTATTTTTAAACCTTTTGTAAGAATACAGAATTTGAGTTAGGAGGAATAGATTCAGGAAATCGATTGTTCAACATGGTGACAGCTATTCATTAATAGTGATGAATTGTGTACTTGAAATTGCTGAGAGTAGATTTTGAAATGTTCTCACCACACAAAAAAATGTAAGTATGTGAGGCTGGGTGTGGTGGCTCACGCCTGTAATCCCAGCAACTGTGGAAGGCTGAGGTGGGTAAATCACTTGAGGTCAGGAGTTCAAGACCAGCCTGGCTAACATGGTGAAACCCCATCTCTGCTAAAAATACAAATATTAGCCAGGCGTGGCTGTCATCCCAGCTACTCCGGAGGCTGAGGTGGGAGAATTGTTTGAACTTGCAAGGCAGAAGTTGCAGTGAACCGAGATTGTGCCGTTGCACTCCAGCCTGGGTGACAGAGCGAGACTCCATCTCAAAAAAAAAAAAAAAAAAAAAAAAAATATATATATATATATATATATATATATATAGTAATGCATACATTAGATAGTTTTATTTAACCATTCCATAATGTTTCAAACTGTGATGTTGTATATCATAATTTCATAATTATATTCAATTTTTCAATTAAATAAACCTTTTATAAAGTTGCTAGTGTCTTGCTAATTCATGTTGATAAATCTGAATTCCTATAGGTGCTTCTCTCCCCACCACCCCCAGCTTTACTGAGTAGTGGGTGCACAAAAAACCTGCATGTAATTAATGTAGATGACGTGGTGAATTTGAGTTTGGACATATGTATACACTGGTGACTCCTGTCATTGTCACCACAATTTAAATAGAATTACTAAGTCTAAGTTTTCTGGTGAAATGATTTTTTTTCTTCCTCCTTCATTGAGTAGAGTAGACTTGCCATTTTACTCATATTTTAGTGATTTTCACTGTGTTCATGTCCCATGTCCTTTTTTTTTTTTTTTTAAGACAGAGTCTTGCTCTGTGGCCAGGCTGGAGTGCAATGGTGCGATCTCGGCTCACTGCAACCTCTGCCTCCCAGGTTCAAGCAATTCTCCCACCTCAGCCTCCCGAGTAGCTGGGACTAGAGGTGTGTGCCACCATGCCCAGCTATTTTTGCATTTTTAGTAGAGATGGGGTTTTACTATGTTGGCCAGGATGGTCTTGATCTGTTCATCTCATGATCCACCCCATGGATTACAGGCGTGAGTCATCGCGCCTTGCCTCATGCCTTTTTTTAAAAGGCACCACAGAGGTGTTTTTTTTTTTTTTTTTTTTTTTTAAGTCCTATTACTTATGAGAACATTCTGATCTAGCTAAACTATTGTATCGTGCCTAAATATGGCTTTTAATCTTTTTGTCTGTGTCCTTACCTGAGGTGCTTTCTTCATTCTTTTCTGCTATGAAAGCTCTTCCATTTTCTTCAAATTCTTCCATCCTATGTGAAGGTTCCCCCTTTTATAGTGGGCCTGAGTGTGCTGCCTCTGAAACTAAAGCACTTAATGTCCTACCTGCACTTGTGATCCACACACATATATAGCTTTGTGATAACTTTGTTTTCTTGAATTAGTTACAGGCCTTGTTAATGTTCTCAACTTTTTCCAAGTGTGCGCGTGTCTGAGCTAACCTATACGTTCCTGGAGGAACATGCCATCATCTTTTGTAAGGAGGGTGACTATAGGTAAAGGTATATATACATAGAGCTGAGACTCATTACTCAGGCGGATGGGGTCAAGGCCAGAAGGAATCTGTGCCAAGTCTGAGTGACAGCATTCATTCAAACACTTGTGTCACCTTCATGTTTACACAAAACATTAGTGACATTAGGAATGTGTTGTGTATTCATCACGCAAACTCCAAGGTTCTGTTTTAATGAATGAATGGGTCATTCATTCAGTATATCTGATTTTGGCTTATTGTGTGTTAACAAGTCCTTCTCTATTAAAAAATTGTTCTATTCAGTAAACTGTAATCTGTTCACAGTATTAGCAAACCTATTTTTTTCTCCTTTATTTTACGTATTTGTAGAGTATGTGTGTTCATTACATGCATAGAATGTGTAATGATCAAGTTAAATATTTGGGGTACCCATCACTGTATTAGTCTATTCTCACACTGCTATAAAGTAATACCTGAGACTGAATAATTTATAAAGAAAAAAGGTTTAATTGACTCATGGTTTTGCAGGCTATATGGGATGCATGATGCTGGCATCTGCTGGGTTTTGGGGGGAGACCTCAGGAAACTTCTAATCATGGTAGAAGGCAAACGGGGAGCAGCACTACAAATAGAGAAGGGAAGAGAGATAGAAAGAGAGAAGAGGGAGGTGATACACACTTTTAAACAACCAGATCTCATGATGATTTACTCACTATCACAAGAACAGCAGTAAGAGAATGGTGCTAAGTCATCCACAACAAATCCACCCCCATGATTCAGTCACTTCCTGATATGGTTCCTTGTGTCCCCACCCAAATCTCATCTTGAATTGTAACTCCCACAATTCCCATGTGTCATGAGAACCCAGTGGGAGGTAATTGAATCATGGGGGCAGGTCTTTCCCATGCCGTTCTCGTGATAGTGAATAAGTCTCATGAGAGCTGATGGTTTTAAAAATGGGAGTTTTCCTGCTCAAGTTCTCTCTTTTTGCCTGCCACCATCCATGTAAGACATGACTTGTTCCTCCTTGCCTTCTGCCATGATTGTGAGGCGTCCCCAGCCACATGGAACTCTAAGTTCATTAAGCCTCTTTTTTGTCCCGGTCTTGAGTATGTCTTTATCAGCAGCATGAAAATGGACCAATACACCTCCCACCAGGCCTTACCTCCAACATTGGAGATTATGTTTCAACATGAGATTTGGGTGGGGACATGGTTCCAAACCATATCAATCACCTTGAGTGCTCATCATTTTAATGTGTTGGTAACATTTTAAGTCCTCTCTTCTAGTTACTTTGAAATATACATATAATATTATTTCTGAGTATAGTCACCCTAGTCTGCTATCAAACATTAAAACTTACTTCTTCTATCTGTCCATTTATACCCATTACTAACCTTTCTTCCTCCCCCATCACCTCTCACAACCTTCCTAGTCTCTGGTATCTATCATTCTATGTTACATATCCATAAGGTCAAGTTTCTTTTAGCTCCCATGAGTGAGAACATGTGATATTTGTCTTTCTGTGCTTGGCTTATTTCTCTTAATATCCTTCAGTTCCATCCATGTTGCTGCAAATGACATGATTTCATTCTTATGGCCAAGGAGGATTCCATTGTGTATAAGTACCACATTTTCTTTATCCATTCATCTGTGGATGGACACATCAGTGGCTTCCACATCTTTGCTATTGAGACTAGTGCTATGATAAATATGTGAGTATGGGTATCACTTCCATCTACTGATTTCTTTTCCTTTGGATCAATACCCAGTGGTGGGATTGTTGGACTGTATGATAGTTCTAATTTTAGCAAACATTTCTTTTATATTTACTTATATAATACTTACAACTCACAGGAAATTCAGAGCTAAGTTTTAAATGTAATTTAAAAATCGATTTTCGGTTTTTTTTTTCTTTTTTCTTTTTTGCATCCAGACATGTATTAGTCTGTTGTTGCACTATTATAAAGAAATACCTGAGACTGGGTAATTTATAAATAAAACAGTTTTATTTGGCTCACGATTCTGCAGGTTGTACAGGAAGCATAGTGACTTCAGCTTCTGGAGAGGCCACAGGAAACTTACAGTCATGGCAGAAAGTGAAGGGGAAGTAGGCACGTCTTACTTGGCAGGAGAGTAGGGGGAAGTGTGATATATTTTTAAACAGCCAGATCTCGTTAATGAGTACCCACTCACTATCATGAGAACAGCACCAAGGGGATGGTCCTAAACAATTAATGAAGGACCACCCTCATGATCCAATCACCTTTCACCAGGCCCCACCTCCAACACTGGGGATACAATTTGACATGAGATTTAGTGGGGACACAGAACCAGATCATATCAAGACCTTAACCTCAGTGGATGCCCATTCCAAATAAGTAGAGTCTGAGAAATGAGAGCTTAATTTTCCAACCCTGGCCCTAGGAAAAAGAGCCCAGCATGGGAATTCAAAACATCTGGCTTCTAGTAGTTGTGTCCTGCCGTCATAGATCTGGGTGGCTTCTCCATTTCTACACTGAGAAGGTCTGATGATCGCCACGCTGTCTTGCAGATCTATGAGTTTATGTGGAAATAGGTCATCAGGGCCCTTCCAGGAAGCAAGAACTCAAACAGCCTGGAGCCTCCTGGATTGCCTGAGCTCAGTGTGAGGCTGACTTCGGGGCTTGTTAACGCTCAGGTGCATATCTTCATTTCGAGTTTTGTAACAGTGACCCAGCACGTAAAGACAACATTAGTGGTCTTAATGAAGTACCTTTATCTTGTTCTCCCTAGTCTATTCTAGTGTGCTGGAGGAAAAACAAAAGCTGCTGGGGCCAGTGTGTAGTTTAAAGACAATAATGAGTTCCTGCTGGTAACACTTTATGCACACACAGCCCAAGTGACTCCTGTAGAAGCAGGACAGAGAGAACCATTATCTGACAAAGTGGCACCCCCACCAAATGACTTTCCTACTGCCTTCTGCACAGCAGGGGCTAAGGTTGCCTCCCCTCCTCCCAAAGGCACTTCTGTGGTTGAAATGAAATAGAAGCAATTAAACAATAAACACGAATTACTGGCTCTTCGGGAGCTCCAGGGGTATTGATTCAAGTCCTACAAGAATAAATTGTCATCCTCTTTGACTTATCTGGGATTATATTTCACCACTAATTAAAGTTCACCCAGGGAGTGTTCCCTTGAATATAAAGAGCTCTTGGGTTCTGGCTGCTTCGAGAAACAGTTGCTTTGCTGAAAGAAAAGGAGGACCTTTTGCAACTGAAGCTATCTGGTGCTACAGGCCTCATGCACATTGCATTTTGTGAGCAATGTTGTCAAAATTGAACATTGCCGCCTTATTTAGAGTTCCAAAAACCATTTGATCTGATAAAATGGACACAGTGTCCTTATAGCAAAGGGAATTTTCTTGGTTCACAATTGCTTGAGGTTGACTTCATTGTTGATAGAAAGCCAGCTGCTGAATATTTTTTTCATTAATGATGGTACAATCATAGCTAAATGGAAACACACAGTAAAGCTCAGCTATAATTTGTGTTGATCATAGACTGTCTCATTATTTGGAGGACAGATTGCTTCGAAGAACTGGGCTGAGATAGCACTGCCCTCAGTTTTGTGATATTAGTGATCTTGCTTTGATGAATTTTAATACCGTTTGGTTTAAATGCAAATGTTAAAATAAATAATTGCTTTACTGTGAGCCGAAGTTGAGCAGGCTGAGAATATCTTACTATTAAGCACATGGATGAGATGAATGTTTTATAGGAAAAGCTTGATGTGTTATCAATTATATTATGTAGAAGAATTAACAGAAAAAAATGCTTGTAATAATTTCTTCTCCAATCATGCACTAAGAGGCCATTGTTAACGTGACTTGGAAAGCATCCTGATCTCTTTTATGGACAGTGTTAACAGTGTTCTCACGCTTAATACAGTTTCTGAGGCAAAATATTTGTGTCTGTGTCTGTGTGTGTGTGTATGTTGTATCTTTGTATGTATGTATGTACGTTGTGTCTTTCTACCCCACACTATGCCATCTTCTAGGCAAATTTAATTTCTATTTCCCTACCACATCGCCTACCTACAGCCTACCTGTTTACATAGATGAGGCAGTGAGGCTCTTGGAGGCTCTGGAGGGTGGAAAATGGACCAAACCACCATGGTGCACTAGCAAGACTCAGCACTGGGCAAATACACCTCTTCTCCATCCTATGCCCTGTTCAGCTTCATTGCACCATCTCCTGTTGTTCCCCTCATCTGGTCAGGGTCCCATTTGCTTTGCTGTATACCCATGGAGCTCCTGAAGAGCCAGTAATTCATAGTTATTGTTTAATTGCTTCTATTTCATTTCAACCACAGAAGCGCCTTTGGGAGGAGGGGAGGTAACCTTAGCCCCTGCTGTGCGGAAGGCAGTAGGAAAATCATTTGGTAGGTGTGTTACTTTTTTAGATAATGGTCCTCTCTGTCCTGCTTCTATGGGAGTCACTTGGGCTGTGTGTGCATAAAGTGCTACCAGCAGGAACTAATAAAATCCTAAGCGCCCCCAACCATCTGAATGGGCGCTTCTTGGTCAAGGGGATTCCAAAGTTAACCTGATAAAACTAATTCAGGCCATGATGGGAAGGGAGAGTCAGGCCTGCTTCATTATACCCTCCTCCCTTTTGAAATTAAGGCCCAGCTGACCAGCATTAACGTCAACACAGACCTTAAGACTCATAGACTCTTTAAGTCTGATAAGAAACATTTACCATCTCTTCTCTGAAGCCTGCTACCTGGAGGCTTCATCTGCATGATCAAACCCTGGTCTCCGCAACCCCTTGTCATAACCCACACATTCCTTTCTATTGATTCCAGGTCTTTAGATAATAACTCTTTCAACCAATTGTCAGAAAATCTTTGATTCTGCCTGTGACCTGGAAGCCCGGCTTCCAGTTGTCCCGCCTTCTGAGACCAAACCGATGTACATCTTACATGTATTGATTGATGTGTCATGTCTCCCTGAAATATAGAAAACCAATCTGTGCCCCAGCTGTCTTGGGCACATGTTCTCACAGTCTCCTGCAGGCTGTGTCATGGGCCGTTGGTCACCCATATTTGGCTCAGAATAAATCTCTTCAAATATTTGACAGAGTTTGACTCTTCATCAACATATCTATGCCTTTCCATGTAAAGGGTTGCAAGATTTACCATCTGCTGTATCAGGTACCTTGGGGCACCACCTCCCATCCCCAGGCCCCCTCTGAGTCCATCCCTGGTGGTGGCAAACAGGTTTTCCTGCTTCGTTCTGACAATACCTCACCTGAGGTGTCAACTATGGCCCTGGCTTCCTGCCTGGGGACCTTCCCCCAACATTGTGGTGCCCAAAGCACTCAGATCTCTGCAACTGGCCTAAGGGAGCTCATGCCCCGGGGCCATGGTAAGTGGAGTTTATGGATAAGTACTTCTCCCTTTCACTTCTCAGGTGGCCAACTCTGTGGCATGTCCTGAGCTGCTCCTCGGAAGCCTCCAGAAGGATGGAGCGTCAGGCAGTCACAGCTCGGGTTAATTCTCAACAGTCCTAGTTTTGGCCTTTCTTCTTGAATCTCCACTCCTACACCCCCAAGGTCACCTCCCAAATAAACTGTGTGTAAGTTTTGTCTTGAGCTTCACTTTTGGAGGAATGAAGGCAAAGAAACTTGGAAAACCTGAGACTGGGAGTATTGATTTTTGAAAAAAATGATCATGTTGGCCAATTTGCTTTTGGCCAAATTCCTTTCAGACAAGTGTTTCCTGGACAAAATAAGTGCTCCTAAATGTCTACCTCTTCTTCCTTTCTGACCACAAACATGCATGCCTATTCCTGTCTCCACATGTGCACACACAAACACCCACACCCAAGCACTTCTACATGTGTGCACACACCTCCCATATGCACACATGCACCCACCTTTGCATACATACGGCATGCACACACATACTCAGGACAACCCCGCACATTGACATACTCATATGCATGCACCCACACATGATGACATGCACACACTCATCCCCGAGGACACACATGTGCACACATACCTCTTGGGTTGCTCCCACCTTGGCCCTCTCCCTAGGCATGCTGTGCAACTGGCCTAGGGGAGCTTATGCCCGGGGACCATGGGAAGTGGAGATTGTTCCCTGAGCATTTTGGTCCCTCTGACTTGGTCTCGGGACTCTCTGAATCTGCCTCTGGCGAGTTGCCTGGTACCCTGATGACCCACCTTCATTCCTGCTGCAAGGAGCAAAGCTTGAGTGCCCAGCCACAAAATAGGAAAAGCAAAATCTGGGGCTGGACAAGCACTGGTGAGCTTGACTCTGTGGAGAGGCACACCTGATCCCCAGGTTGCTGTGTCCTGAGTTGCGGTATGTGGGACTTGTGCAATCCAACATAGGACTTCACTGCTGGCTTTGTCATGACTACTGGCTACTCACGTGACCTCATCTCTACTTTCTGCTCGATGTTTTCATATGCTCCCTTCTTGTCTCCTTCCTTTTACCTGCAGATCACCAGTCATGGGAGGTGGAATGGTGGAGAATGAGCCCATTTTGGAATAGAGACTGGAACGGATTATGAGTGGATAAGGCCATGGGAGTCTGCTGGAGTATGGTGGAACCGGAGGTAGGTCTTGGAAGATGAGTTAAAGCAAACAGGGGAGGAACATCTTAGGCTGGCCAGGGGGCATGTGATAGGCAAAAGTACAGATAAATATTCACAGGAAAGTGATTCAAAACACATCACAGTTGCTTAAACTGAGAGAAGAATAAAGCATATTACAGCAGCAGAAATTGCAGTGGAGTGTGTCCTAGAAGGAAGGATTCACATCTTCTTGGGTATGTGTCTGAGGCATTATCACAGAGGGTGACAGTCTCACTCCACCTAGCCTAAAACTGTGCCAGACCTCAGAGAAAAAGTCTGTGAGAAAAGAGACCTCAGGAAGAATTATTTGCTCATTTCCAAATCCTTTCTCATTAAATCAGCTCTGCTGACAAATA
>NW_022321710.1:0-9307 GCF_002776525.5 Piliocolobus tephrosceles | reverse complement strand
TCTATCTATCTATCTATCTATCTATCTATCTATCTATCTATCTATCTGATTTGGGAACAAATAGCTGCTTATCGTGTGGAATTTCTGAACATTCACAAAAGTTATTTAAAGAAAGTAAAGGCCGGGCATGGTGGCTCACGCCTGTAATCCCAGCACTTTGGGAGGCCGAGGCCCGTGGATTACTGAGGTCAGGAGTTCGAGACCAGCCTAATCAACGTGGTAAAACACCTTCTTTACCAAACAAACAAACAAACGAACAAACATTAGCTAGGTGTGATGGTGCGCGCCTGTAATCCCAGGTTGAGGGAGGCTGAGGTAGGAGAATCCCTTGAACCTGAGAGGTGGAGGTTGCAGTGAACTGAACGGGATCACACCACTACACTCCAGCCTGGGTAACAGAGTGAGACCCTGTCTCAAATAATAATAATAATTTTAAAAAAGTAAAAATTCTGACATACCACTATACAGATGGCCAGCCACGTAAATACGTCCATGTATGGGCTTGACATTTTTTCTAGTAATATTCAATGCATATATGGCTTATACTGTATATGATGGTTTGTAAATTGCTTTTTCATATACTACTAACGTATCAATTAGACATCTACATCATTTTAATTTTTAAATTTATTTTTATTTTTATTTGGTATTTAAAGCACTTTTATTTTTAAACCTTTTGTAAGAATACAGAATTTGAGTTAGGAGGAATAGATTCAGGAAATCGATTGTTCAACATGGTGACAGCTATTCATTAATAGTGATGAATTGTGTACTTGAAATTGCTGAGAGTAGATTTTGAAATGTTCTCACCACACAAAAAAATGTAAGTATGTGAGGCTGGGTGTGGTGGCTCACGCCTGTAATCCCAGCAACTGTGGAAGGCTGAGGTGGGTAAATCACTTGAGGTCAGGAGTTCAAGACCAGCCTGGCTAACATGGTGAAACCCCATCTCTGCTAAAAATACAAATATTAGCCAGGCGTGGCTGTCATCCCAGCTACTCCGGAGGCTGAGGTGGGAGAATTGTTTGAACTTGCAAGGCAGAAGTTGCAGTGAACCGAGATTGTGCCGTTGCACTCCAGCCTGGGTGACAGAGCGAGACTCCATCTCAAAAAAAAAAAAAAAAAAAAAAAAAATATATATATATATATATATATATATATATAGTAATGCATACATTAGATAGTTTTATTTAACCATTCCATAATGTTTCAAACTGTGATGTTGTATATCATAATTTCATAATTATATTCAATTTTTCAATTAAATAAACCTTTTATAAAGTTGCTAGTGTCTTGCTAATTCATGTTGATAAATCTGAATTCCTATAGGTGCTTCTCTCCCCACCACCCCCAGCTTTACTGAGTAGTGGGTGCACAAAAAACCTGCATGTAATTAATGTAGATGACGTGGTGAATTTGAGTTTGGACATATGTATACACTGGTGACTCCTGTCATTGTCACCACAATTTAAATAGAATTACTAAGTCTAAGTTTTCTGGTGAAATGATTTTTTTTCTTCCTCCTTCATTGAGTAGAGTAGACTTGCCATTTTACTCATATTTTAGTGATTTTCACTGTGTTCATGTCCCATGTCCTTTTTTTTTTTTTTTTAAGACAGAGTCTTGCTCTGTGGCCAGGCTGGAGTGCAATGGTGCGATCTCGGCTCACTGCAACCTCTGCCTCCCAGGTTCAAGCAATTCTCCCACCTCAGCCTCCCGAGTAGCTGGGACTAGAGGTGTGTGCCACCATGCCCAGCTATTTTTGCATTTTTAGTAGAGATGGGGTTTTACTATGTTGGCCAGGATGGTCTTGATCTGTTCATCTCATGATCCACCCCATGGATTACAGGCGTGAGTCATCGCGCCTTGCCTCATGCCTTTTTTTAAAAGGCACCACAGAGGTGTTTTTTTTTTTTTTTTTTTTTTTTAAGTCCTATTACTTATGAGAACATTCTGATCTAGCTAAACTATTGTATCGTGCCTAAATATGGCTTTTAATCTTTTTGTCTGTGTCCTTACCTGAGGTGCTTTCTTCATTCTTTTCTGCTATGAAAGCTCTTCCATTTTCTTCAAATTCTTCCATCCTATGTGAAGGTTCCCCCTTTTATAGTGGGCCTGAGTGTGCTGCCTCTGAAACTAAAGCACTTAATGTCCTACCTGCACTTGTGATCCACACACATATATAGCTTTGTGATAACTTTGTTTTCTTGAATTAGTTACAGGCCTTGTTAATGTTCTCAACTTTTTCCAAGTGTGCGCGTGTCTGAGCTAACCTATACGTTCCTGGAGGAACATGCCATCATCTTTTGTAAGGAGGGTGACTATAGGTAAAGGTATATATACATAGAGCTGAGACTCATTACTCAGGCGGATGGGGTCAAGGCCAGAAGGAATCTGTGCCAAGTCTGAGTGACAGCATTCATTCAAACACTTGTGTCACCTTCATGTTTACACAAAACATTAGTGACATTAGGAATGTGTTGTGTATTCATCACGCAAACTCCAAGGTTCTGTTTTAATGAATGAATGGGTCATTCATTCAGTATATCTGATTTTGGCTTATTGTGTGTTAACAAGTCCTTCTCTATTAAAAAATTGTTCTATTCAGTAAACTGTAATCTGTTCACAGTATTAGCAAACCTATTTTTTTCTCCTTTATTTTACGTATTTGTAGAGTATGTGTGTTCATTACATGCATAGAATGTGTAATGATCAAGTTAAATATTTGGGGTACCCATCACTGTATTAGTCTATTCTCACACTGCTATAAAGTAATACCTGAGACTGAATAATTTATAAAGAAAAAAGGTTTAATTGACTCATGGTTTTGCAGGCTATATGGGATGCATGATGCTGGCATCTGCTGGGTTTTGGGGGGAGACCTCAGGAAACTTCTAATCATGGTAGAAGGCAAACGGGGAGCAGCACTACAAATAGAGAAGGGAAGAGAGATAGAAAGAGAGAAGAGGGAGGTGATACACACTTTTAAACAACCAGATCTCATGATGATTTACTCACTATCACAAGAACAGCAGTAAGAGAATGGTGCTAAGTCATCCACAACAAATCCACCCCCATGATTCAGTCACTTCCTGATATGGTTCCTTGTGTCCCCACCCAAATCTCATCTTGAATTGTAACTCCCACAATTCCCATGTGTCATGAGAACCCAGTGGGAGGTAATTGAATCATGGGGGCAGGTCTTTCCCATGCCGTTCTCGTGATAGTGAATAAGTCTCATGAGAGCTGATGGTTTTAAAAATGGGAGTTTTCCTGCTCAAGTTCTCTCTTTTTGCCTGCCACCATCCATGTAAGACATGACTTGTTCCTCCTTGCCTTCTGCCATGATTGTGAGGCGTCCCCAGCCACATGGAACTCTAAGTTCATTAAGCCTCTTTTTTGTCCCGGTCTTGAGTATGTCTTTATCAGCAGCATGAAAATGGACCAATACACCTCCCACCAGGCCTTACCTCCAACATTGGAGATTATGTTTCAACATGAGATTTGGGTGGGGACATGGTTCCAAACCATATCAATCACCTTGAGTGCTCATCATTTTAATGTGTTGGTAACATTTTAAGTCCTCTCTTCTAGTTACTTTGAAATATACATATAATATTATTTCTGAGTATAGTCACCCTAGTCTGCTATCAAACATTAAAACTTACTTCTTCTATCTGTCCATTTATACCCATTACTAACCTTTCTTCCTCCCCCATCACCTCTCACAACCTTCCTAGTCTCTGGTATCTATCATTCTATGTTACATATCCATAAGGTCAAGTTTCTTTTAGCTCCCATGAGTGAGAACATGTGATATTTGTCTTTCTGTGCTTGGCTTATTTCTCTTAATATCCTTCAGTTCCATCCATGTTGCTGCAAATGACATGATTTCATTCTTATGGCCAAGGAGGATTCCATTGTGTATAAGTACCACATTTTCTTTATCCATTCATCTGTGGATGGACACATCAGTGGCTTCCACATCTTTGCTATTGAGACTAGTGCTATGATAAATATGTGAGTATGGGTATCACTTCCATCTACTGATTTCTTTTCCTTTGGATCAATACCCAGTGGTGGGATTGTTGGACTGTATGATAGTTCTAATTTTAGCAAACATTTCTTTTATATTTACTTATATAATACTTACAACTCACAGGAAATTCAGAGCTAAGTTTTAAATGTAATTTAAAAATCGATTTTCGGTTTTTTTTTTCTTTTTTCTTTTTTGCATCCAGACATGTATTAGTCTGTTGTTGCACTATTATAAAGAAATACCTGAGACTGGGTAATTTATAAATAAAACAGTTTTATTTGGCTCACGATTCTGCAGGTTGTACAGGAAGCATAGTGACTTCAGCTTCTGGAGAGGCCACAGGAAACTTACAGTCATGGCAGAAAGTGAAGGGGAAGTAGGCACGTCTTACTTGGCAGGAGAGTAGGGGGAAGTGTGATATATTTTTAAACAGCCAGATCTCGTTAATGAGTACCCACTCACTATCATGAGAACAGCACCAAGGGGATGGTCCTAAACAATTAATGAAGGACCACCCTCATGATCCAATCACCTTTCACCAGGCCCCACCTCCAACACTGGGGATACAATTTGACATGAGATTTAGTGGGGACACAGAACCAGATCATATCAAGACCTTAACCTCAGTGGATGCCCATTCCAAATAAGTAGAGTCTGAGAAATGAGAGCTTAATTTTCCAACCCTGGCCCTAGGAAAAAGAGCCCAGCATGGGAATTCAAAACATCTGGCTTCTAGTAGTTGTGTCCTGCCGTCATAGATCTGGGTGGCTTCTCCATTTCTACACTGAGAAGGTCTGATGATCGCCACGCTGTCTTGCAGATCTATGAGTTTATGTGGAAATAGGTCATCAGGGCCCTTCCAGGAAGCAAGAACTCAAACAGCCTGGAGCCTCCTGGATTGCCTGAGCTCAGTGTGAGGCTGACTTCGGGGCTTGTTAACGCTCAGGTGCATATCTTCATTTCGAGTTTTGTAACAGTGACCCAGCACGTAAAGACAACATTAGTGGTCTTAATGAAGTACCTTTATCTTGTTCTCCCTAGTCTATTCTAGTGTGCTGGAGGAAAAACAAAAGCTGCTGGGGCCAGTGTGTAGTTTAAAGACAATAATGAGTTCCTGCTGGTAACACTTTATGCACACACAGCCCAAGTGACTCCTGTAGAAGCAGGACAGAGAGAACCATTATCTGACAAAGTGGCACCCCCACCAAATGACTTTCCTACTGCCTTCTGCACAGCAGGGGCTAAGGTTGCCTCCCCTCCTCCCAAAGGCACTTCTGTGGTTGAAATGAAATAGAAGCAATTAAACAATAAACACGAATTACTGGCTCTTCGGGAGCTCCAGGGGTATTGATTCAAGTCCTACAAGAATAAATTGTCATCCTCTTTGACTTATCTGGGATTATATTTCACCACTAATTAAAGTTCACCCAGGGAGTGTTCCCTTGAATATAAAGAGCTCTTGGGTTCTGGCTGCTTCGAGAAACAGTTGCTTTGCTGAAAGAAAAGGAGGACCTTTTGCAACTGAAGCTATCTGGTGCTACAGGCCTCATGCACATTGCATTTTGTGAGCAATGTTGTCAAAATTGAACATTGCCGCCTTATTTAGAGTTCCAAAAACCATTTGATCTGATAAAATGGACACAGTGTCCTTATAGCAAAGGGAATTTTCTTGGTTCACAATTGCTTGAGGTTGACTTCATTGTTGATAGAAAGCCAGCTGCTGAATATTTTTTTCATTAATGATGGTACAATCATAGCTAAATGGAAACACACAGTAAAGCTCAGCTATAATTTGTGTTGATCATAGACTGTCTCATTATTTGGAGGACAGATTGCTTCGAAGAACTGGGCTGAGATAGCACTGCCCTCAGTTTTGTGATATTAGTGATCTTGCTTTGATGAATTTTAATACCGTTTGGTTTAAATGCAAATGTTAAAATAAATAATTGCTTTACTGTGAGCCGAAGTTGAGCAGGCTGAGAATATCTTACTATTAAGCACATGGATGAGATGAATGTTTTATAGGAAAAGCTTGATGTGTTATCAATTATATTATGTAGAAGAATTAACAGAAAAAAATGCTTGTAATAATTTCTTCTCCAATCATGCACTAAGAGGCCATTGTTAACGTGACTTGGAAAGCATCCTGATCTCTTTTATGGACAGTGTTAACAGTGTTCTCACGCTTAATACAGTTTCTGAGGCAAAATATTTGTGTCTGTGTCTGTGTGTGTGTGTATGTTGTATCTTTGTATGTATGTATGTACGTTGTGTCTTTCTACCCCACACTATGCCATCTTCTAGGCAAATTTAATTTCTATTTCCCTACCACATCGCCTACCTACAGCCTACCTGTTTACATAGATGAGGCAGTGAGGCTCTTGGAGGCTCTGGAGGGTGGAAAATGGACCAAACCACCATGGTGCACTAGCAAGACTCAGCACTGGGCAAATACACCTCTTCTCCATCCTATGCCCTGTTCAGCTTCATTGCACCATCTCCTGTTGTTCCCCTCATCTGGTCAGGGTCCCATTTGCTTTGCTGTATACCCATGGAGCTCCTGAAGAGCCAGTAATTCATAGTTATTGTTTAATTGCTTCTATTTCATTTCAACCACAGAAGCGCCTTTGGGAGGAGGGGAGGTAACCTTAGCCCCTGCTGTGCGGAAGGCAGTAGGAAAATCATTTGGTAGGTGTGTTACTTTTTTAGATAATGGTCCTCTCTGTCCTGCTTCTATGGGAGTCACTTGGGCTGTGTGTGCATAAAGTGCTACCAGCAGGAACTAATAAAATCCTAAGCGCCCCCAACCATCTGAATGGGCGCTTCTTGGTCAAGGGGATTCCAAAGTTAACCTGATAAAACTAATTCAGGCCATGATGGGAAGGGAGAGTCAGGCCTGCTTCATTATACCCTCCTCCCTTTTGAAATTAAGGCCCAGCTGACCAGCATTAACGTCAACACAGACCTTAAGACTCATAGACTCTTTAAGTCTGATAAGAAACATTTACCATCTCTTCTCTGAAGCCTGCTACCTGGAGGCTTCATCTGCATGATCAAACCCTGGTCTCCGCAACCCCTTGTCATAACCCACACATTCCTTTCTATTGATTCCAGGTCTTTAGATAATAACTCTTTCAACCAATTGTCAGAAAATCTTTGATTCTGCCTGTGACCTGGAAGCCCGGCTTCCAGTTGTCCCGCCTTCTGAGACCAAACCGATGTACATCTTACATGTATTGATTGATGTGTCATGTCTCCCTGAAATATAGAAAACCAATCTGTGCCCCAGCTGTCTTGGGCACATGTTCTCACAGTCTCCTGCAGGCTGTGTCATGGGCCGTTGGTCACCCATATTTGGCTCAGAATAAATCTCTTCAAATATTTGACAGAGTTTGACTCTTCATCAACATATCTATGCCTTTCCATGTAAAGGGTTGCAAGATTTACCATCTGCTGTATCAGGTACCTTGGGGCACCACCTCCCATCCCCAGGCCCCCTCTGAGTCCATCCCTGGTGGTGGCAAACAGGTTTTCCTGCTTCGTTCTGACAATACCTCACCTGAGGTGTCAACTATGGCCCTGGCTTCCTGCCTGGGGACCTTCCCCCAACATTGTGGTGCCCAAAGCACTCAGATCTCTGCAACTGGCCTAAGGGAGCTCATGCCCCGGGGCCATGGTAAGTGGAGTTTATGGATAAGTACTTCTCCCTTTCACTTCTCAGGTGGCCAACTCTGTGGCATGTCCTGAGCTGCTCCTCGGAAGCCTCCAGAAGGATGGAGCGTCAGGCAGTCACAGCTCGGGTTAATTCTCAACAGTCCTAGTTTTGGCCTTTCTTCTTGAATCTCCACTCCTACACCCCCAAGGTCACCTCCCAAATAAACTGTGTGTAAGTTTTGTCTTGAGCTTCACTTTTGGAGGAATGAAGGCAAAGAAACTTGGAAAACCTGAGACTGGGAGTATTGATTTTTGAAAAAAATGATCATGTTGGCCAATTTGCTTTTGGCCAAATTCCTTTCAGACAAGTGTTTCCTGGACAAAATAAGTGCTCCTAAATGTCTACCTCTTCTTCCTTTCTGACCACAAACATGCATGCCTATTCCTGTCTCCACATGTGCACACACAAACACCCACACCCAAGCACTTCTACATGTGTGCACACACCTCCCATATGCACACATGCACCCACCTTTGCATACATACGGCATGCACACACATACTCAGGACAACCCCGCACATTGACATACTCATATGCATGCACCCACACATGATGACATGCACACACTCATCCCCGAGGACACACATGTGCACACATACCTCTTGGGTTGCTCCCACCTTGGCCCTCTCCCTAGGCATGCTGTGCAACTGGCCTAGGGGAGCTTATGCCCGGGGACCATGGGAAGTGGAGATTGTTCCCTGAGCATTTTGGTCCCTCTGACTTGGTCTCGGGACTCTCTGAATCTGCCTCTGGCGAGTTGCCTGGTACCCTGATGACCCACCTTCATTCCTGCTGCAAGGAGCAAAGCTTGAGTGCCCAGCCACAAAATAGGAAAAGCAAAATCTGGGGCTGGACAAGCACTGGTGAGCTTGACTCTGTGGAGAGGCACACCTGATCCCCAGGTTGCTGTGTCCTGAGTTGCGGTATGTGGGACTTGTGCAATCCAACATAGGACTTCACTGCTGGCTTTGTCATGACTACTGGCTACTCACGTGACCTCATCTCTACTTTCTGCTCGATGTTTTCATATGCTCCCTTCTTGTCTCCTTCCTTTTACCTGCAGATCACCAGTCATGGGAGGTGGAATGGTGGAGAATGAGCCCATTTTGGAATAGAGACTGGAACGGATTATGAGTGGATAAGGCCATGGGAGTCTGCTGGAGTATGGTGGAACCGGAGGTAGGTCTTGGAAGATGAGTTAAAGCAAACAGGGGAGGAACATCTTAGGCTGGCCAGGGGGCATGTGATAGGCAAAAGTACAGATAAATATTCACAGGAAAGTGATTCAAAACACATCACAGTTGCTTAAACTGAGAGAAGAATAAAGCATATTACAGCAGCAGAAATTGCAGTGGAGTGTGTCCTAGAAGGAAGGATTCACATCTTCTTGGGTATGTGTCTGAGGCATTATCACAGAGGGTGACAGTCTCACTCCACCTAGCCTAAAACTGTGCCAGACCTCAGAGAAAAAGTCTGTGAGAAAAGAGACCTCAGGAAGAATTATTCGCTCATTTCCAAATCCTTTCTCATTAAATCAGCTCTGCTGACAAATA
>NW_022321709.1:0-1003 GCF_002776525.5 Piliocolobus tephrosceles | reverse complement strand
ATCCTCAGATAAAAACTAGAAAGAAGATGTCTGAGAAAGAAGGTTTCAGTGAATTCATCTCACGGAGTTACACTGTTGTTTTCATTGACCAGTTTGATAACACTATTTTTGTGGCATCTGCAATAAGATACTTGAGAATGAATTGAAGCCTGTGGTGACAAATTAAATTTCCTCAGAGTAAAACCAAAAAGAAGCTTTCTGAGAAATCGCTTTGTGATGTGAGAATTCATCTCACAGATTTACACATTTCTTTTCATGGAGCAGTTTGCTCACACTATTTTTGTGGAATCTGCAAAGGGCTGTTCACGAGTGCGTTGAGGCAAATGTTGAAAAAGGAAATATCCTCAGATACAAACTAGAAAGATTCTTTCTGAGAAACTGTTTAGTGATTTGTGAATTCATCTCACAGAGTTACACGATTCTTTTCATGGAGCAGTTTGGTAGCATTATTTTTAGGGAATCTGAGAAGGGATATTACGGATCACTGAAGCTCATAGTGAGAAAGGAAATAAGTCCTTTGTGATGTGTGAATTTATTTCACAAAGTTACACCTTTCTCTTCATGGAGCAGTTTGCTAACAATGTTTTTGTGGAATCTGCAAAGTGATATTTGGGAGCGCTTTGAGGCCTATAGTGATAAAGAAAATATCCGCAGATTAAAACTAGAAAGAAGCTTTGAGAGAAACTGCTTTGTGATGTGTAAATTTATCTCAAAGAATAATACCATTCACTTAATTGAGCAGTTTGATAACGCTCTTTTGGTGGAGTCTACAATTGTATATTTGGGAGCATATTGAAGCCTATGTGTCAAAGGAAATATCCTCAGATAAAAACTAAAAGGAAGCTTTCTGAGAAACTACTTTCTGATGTGTGAATTCATCTCACAGGTTAACACTGTTCTTTTCATAGAACAGTTTGCAAACACTGATTTCTTGGAATATGCAATGGGATATTTCGGAGTGCATTGAAGCTTTTGGTGACAGAGGAACTATCCTCATACAAAA
>NW_022321708.1:0-12356 GCF_002776525.5 Piliocolobus tephrosceles | reverse complement strand
AGATAGATAGATAGATAGATAGATAGATAGATAGATAGATAGATAGATAGATACACACACACAATGTATATATATACACATATATATATGTGTGTGTGTATATATATATAAAGTTCCCGAATCATGCTCGCTCTCTATATATATACACATACATAAAAAATTAATATAATTTTGTTTTTAATTAAAATTAAATTGCAATATTTAGCTCTGAGTTTCCTGGCGAGCTAAATGTCTCCCTTTACAGTTTTACTGCAAGGACAGGAAACTGGGCGGGCGGTTGGCGCCTTGCTCAGCAGGCTGCGGTTCGGGTGCCACCTGCCCGCTCTTCCCAGCAGCACGTCCCTCCCTGCCGGGGGCGGCCCCAAGCTCGGCCTCTTCCCCGCGACGGTCTCCCGGCGGGTCCAGGGACTATTCCCACCCATGTCCGTGTGGTCACCGCCCAGTGGGGCCACTGGACACTCGGGCCGGGTAGCGCGGAGCCTAGGTCCGGCCCCTCGTTCGCGATGGGGATGCACTCGTGCGGGGTGCAGGAAAATCGCCCACTGTGGGGCTGCCTGGGAGAGGGACGTTGGGGCAAGAGGGGGCCCAGGAGCGTCTGAAGAATGCGGGGCCCGGTCCTTGATTCTCCACAGCCTGCGGGAACCATGCGCCCCTCAGCGTCGGGGACGGAGCTGCCTCTGCGGACCCCCAGCCCCCACTCCCTGCTGGGGCCTCCGCGGTCTGCAGCTGCGCCCGGAGCTCCGCGGGCCTCCGGGTCTTTGCCTCGGAATCTCCAGCCCTGGGCGGCTCCTTGCAAACCCCGCGGATAGCGCGCTCCGGGATCTGTTTTGATTCCGCACCTGGGGAATCACCGCAGGGGCTCTGGCCGGGCGTTGGCGAACCGGGCGCAGATCAACGACATCCTTCAGGCTGCCGGCATTTACGAAGCGTCCCCTCGGCGCGCTCTCCAGTGACCCCGCCCCGCGGCGAGCGGCCCCCGGCCTGGGTCCTCCCCGGCGAGCGCCCGGGCCCTCGGCCCTGCGATCCCCGCCGTCCGCCAGCAGAGGCCGCGCCTGAGAGAACGCGGGCCTCCGCCCTTCCTTCTTCCCGGAAGAGAAGCCGCCCCTCCCCTCCCCCTGAGACGCCGTGTGGCGCCCCCGACCCACCTCACTGTAGGGGAGGCTCCCGGCTCCGGCCCCCAGGCCCAGGGCAAGCCCCATGAACCACGCGGGACAGCAAACCAGGTCGTGAGCGTCCTTCGCCCAAAATGCCTTCTGTTCTAGAATCAAGGGGAGGGCGCCCCAGCTTATCAGAGTTGGCCCCTAAAACCAGCACATTATATGAAAATCACCAATTGCCTAATGACTAAAACCCCTGAAAGGATTTCCCTATTCCACATCCACAAACCATCCCCAGAAAATGCACCACAACCCCTTGCCCTGAGAACCCGAGGAAGGCGGGCGCTGGCAGCCAAGTCAGGTGAATGCGGCTCTGGAGTCCCTTTGGCTGGGGAAAACGGGGTCTCACCTCAAGGGGGCAGGAATTAGGGCCCCGCAGAGGGACTCGGCGTCCGTGAGTCCTCGGGACATCCATGCATGCTGGACCGCTTCCGCATTTGGACGCCCCGGCCCAGCGGCCTCCGTGGCACACACCGCAGGGCGGGCGGTGAAGATGTGACTCCTGTTTTACTCTTGTCTGAAGGGTTCCGTCTGAGAGTGGGAATCCCAGCCACTATGAACCGCGTTCACCTGGAGTTTAACCTTGTCTCTAACTGTCTCAGAAATGAACTTAAGTGTTTGCCAGGCCCTCACCTGCACCGTATCTGAATCTGACAAGCCTTTCAGTTGCACACAGCTTGCAGGTGTGAGCTTCCCACTCTGCCCAAGGTCCACCTTACTCTGGGTTTTACAGTCTCCCCCCAAGTTCTGCTTTCCCTCGCCTGGGGTTACATGCAGAAAGGGAGAGCTCTTCCAGGGGTAGAGACTCGTCCATCCCAGGCTGGAAACCCCAGGGGCCCTGGCACCTGGAGACGCTGAGTCTTGCGTGGGAAGCAGCGCGGCCTGCGAATGACTCACTGACCTCACACCCCTCAGCCTGGTGTCGGAGACCAAAGAATTACCACTCTGTTGATGCCACAAACAATAGCTATTTTTTTACAGGACATTGCTTGGGAATTGTTGCAATATATATCTTGCTGCCGTTAGTCTTCTAAAACTCATAGGTTATTTATCAATTAAATAATTTGCCCATGTGGACTGATCTCATTTGTCACGCTGTAGCGAGCTTTTGGGATTCTGAGCTGTCTCCCACTTGCACACTTTTATGATTGTGTAATTCTGCTCCTGGGGTGTGGATGCTTCTTTCTGACTATCTCTGAAGCTCTGGCTATGCTTTGGGTGAAGGAGAGTTGAAAATGCACGAAAAGACGCACACACACTCAAGCTTCACCAGGCACCAGCCTTGTGCGGCACGCAGCGCCTGGCAGCACCAAGCAGCTCGTGGGGACTGGCTGCTGCCACGCACCCCGATGTGGCGGCTGGAGGAGCTGCTGGGATGGACCCACAATTCACATCATTTCCATTAGGGTCATTCCAGTCACTGATGAAAGGGGAGATGGTCCAATGCAAAACACCACAATTCCTCATCTCCAGCCTGCCCGCTCCTGGGAATGGGTGAGAGTTCACAAAAACCTGGGCATGCAAGAGTCAGTCCCAGAGCACAGGATGGGGGCCTGGGAGGCCTGTGGGCCGCCCAGTCTCCACAGATGAGGACCCAGCAGCAGAAAGTCCAACTCCTGCCCTCCTCCCACAATCAAGCAGCAAGGTGGGAGTGTAAGGCCCGGGGCACTTTGCAGAGTGCCTCGTGGGACTCCAGTTGTCAGTGTCTGTGAATGCGCAAGCCTGGCCCAAGGACATTCAAGAAATACAGGTACTCACCCAGGTGACATAGCAGCAGAGACACCCAAGAGGACTCGTGCTACCTCCCCCAGAGCCTGGAGCATAAAGAACATGCTGGAAAGCCGTAACTGACCTCCTTCTCATTCTGTGTCCAAAGCTATAGCCTTCCCACATCTTCACAGCACTAAGCCACTAAGAGCTGCTCTGCTCGGCCTTTATTGGCCCCAAAGCTCTAAACCCAGAATCTTTAATATTGCCCAGTGCAACACTTCAATTTAGTAACCTTCTCCAATGCCAGCAAACAACCATAAAACTCAGAGGTCAGCTTAGGGTTGGCAGCAGGTGAGTTATAAGCCAGCGATAGAGGGAGGGAAATAGGTAGGTCTATGCCCTCTGAGACCTTTCTAGACATTACTGCTCTTTTATTCACCTGCAGCCTCAGCAGTACAAGGCGTCGAGGAGGGAGAATGAGAGGCAAACAGCCTGGGCTCAAATAGCCCAGTGGGGAACAGTGGTCTTTGCGAGCCATCACCTCCTCTCCCCTCGTCTCGATAACATAAATCTGATTCATGTTAAGTCATTCACAGATTCACCGAATTTATCTTCCCAGATAGAATGCAGAGAAGGGGTGGTGTTGGCTCCAAATAGAGTATATTGAGTTGATACAGCTGGACAAGCTGCAAGGAATGGCCCTAATTGATACCCACGGGGTAGATGGGATGGAGCAGAGTCAAAATGCTCTGCAGGGGACCTATCAACCACCACCCTCCCTGGTAATCTGATTATTTGAAATTGCAAGGAGCAGAAAGAGGAGTAGAATTTGCAAAATTGTGTTTTCCAGAAATCAGTTTTGCAGGATATCAATTGTAGTAATGGGGACGGGGGGTGGGGAGGGTGTCATAATTTGGGAAATGCAGGGTTTGTTGTGTAATCATCATTGTTACGTGGAGGCTTCTGGAAGCTGTTAAGATACAAATATGCATTGTGAAGCTCCAAGAAAGGCAATAAGCAGGCGGCACCCCTCCTGTGGCCTCTGTGGCTGCTGCTCTGACCTGTGGCGCTGCTGTGGCCCCTCACTGGCCCCTCGCCTGACCTGACCGTGGTCTGCTCTCTTACACCACCACACTAGCCCGAATGATGCTGTCCAATCAGAAGTGCAATGAGCTCACCCTTCTGTTCCAAACCCTCCAGAAGCTTCTCAAGCCACTTGGGAACAGAGCTAAAAGCTTTACCTTGACCTGGAACACCTGCACACATTGCCCTTCCTCTTCTTTTTTTTTTTTTTTTTTTTTGTTGTTGTTGTTGTTATTGTTGTTGCTGAGACGAGGTCTCACTCTATTGCCCAGGCTGGTCTCAAACTCCTGGGCTCAAGTGATCTGCCCGCCTCAGTCTCCCATCATGCTGGGATGACAGATGTAAGCCATTGTGCCTGGCCCCTCCCTCTTCCTCTTGCTGTTTCTCAAACCCCCAGATTGACTTGCCCACCAGGTCCTTTGTCCCATCCCTCAAGCTGGATGCTCATCCCCACATTGTCCAACTGCTCATCCCTCACCTGCATCAGTGCTTCCCCAAGACCTCCCTGTGTAAACGAGCACTGTCGCCCGTGCTCCATCTCCCACCATGTTTCTTTTTCTTGTTAATGCCAACTACCGCTTAATAGAACACAATCTGCCTCTCTGCACGAGAACATGAGGCCCACCAGATCAAAGTCTTGGTCTTGTCCATGTTGTATTTCCAGCACCTACCAGTGCATATATTAGGGATTCAATCAATGTATATTTGACAACAGTGTCCATATCACAGGTTCTTTCAGAAGGCTGGCATTCCATTTCCACTCTTCCTGGAAGTTAGAAAAATCTTAGCTCTTGCCCCTGCCATGCTAATCCCTGTGTGGCTTTGGGTAAGTGACTGCACCTCTCTATAAAGTCAGAGGGTTGGGCTCAATCCAAAGTCACCAACTGAATGTCCTCAGGGGCCAACAAGGAATGACACTGTGTGATGTAGACAAGGGGTCAGACAAGAGGGAGTGATAGGGACTGGGGTAAACTGGAGAGTCTACATGGACACCTAAAAATGTTTAAAACTGTTAAAGGGCAGCCTACAAGAAATATTTCTGCAGGCCACAAATCAGCAATGCTCGGGCCACACAGTCTCTAAAGCCCACTTTACATAAAACGTCTCACTTCCAAGATTTATATGAACTGGGACAAATCATTCCCCCAAAAAATCTGATTTCATTTGGTTGTCTGGGATATGATTTATTGTAGGGTACAGGTTTCAGGGATCCCCAAAGTAGCTGGAGAAATAGGCACACGGGTCCTTCTAGGAACCTCAGCCGAAGGATTCTATGCTCTTCAGCCTAGTGACTCCCATTAATGAAACAAGCTACCATGCAAGCACAGGCTTCTCCTCTGTTCCTCCACTCTTGGCTCAGTCTCTAAGTGCCCGCTTTCAAATTCCTATGGGAGGATCCTCTGGGCCTGTCTCAGAGCCAGCTCTGGAGCAACAAGGACTCAAGAAGGGCCAGGACATGAAGTCCAGTCCTAGCCATATGAGCACACTTATTAATTAGACAGCATGATATAGTTTGGCTGTGACCCCACCCAAATCTCATCTTGAATTGTAGCTCCTTAATTCCCATGTGTTATGGGAGGGACCTGGTGGGAGATAAGTGAATCAAGGGGGCGGTTCCCCCATACTGTTCTCGTGGTAGTGAATAAGTCTTATGAGATTTGATGGTTTTATAAGGGGAAACCCCTTTCACTTGGTTCTTATTCTCTTGCCTGCCACCATGTAAGATGTGCCTTTCACCTTCAGGCATGATTGTAAGGCCTCCCCAGCCACGTGGAACTGTGACTCCATTAAACCTTTTTTTTTTTTTTATAATTACCCAGTCTCGAGTATGCCTATATCAGCAGTGCAAAAACAGACTAGTACACAGTGGGTGGGGGTGAGCAACGGAACTTCCCAATACGAGATCAAAATGGACAGTTTCAAGTTTCCCAGTTATATTTTCTCTGGACATTTCTGGTTTTCCATCTGTCTAGTGGCACCCACAGGCTGTAGTTGCTGCTTTCTTCCCCTCCTAAACTCAAGGATGGGATCGGTCCTGGTGCCACTCTGGTGGGCGTGGCTTCCCACCAGCACCCGAAGGGCTGCCTGCCTCTGTCTGTCTGGCATTTTTCTGTTGGGTAGCAAGGGAACCTTGGCCACTGAGCACATGGATACAGTGTTCTCCTGTGAGCAGCAGTTTTGCCTCCTTGTCATTCATTCTCAGCACATATGAGATGTCATGGGACTTTATGAGTGCTAAATCAGTTTTATTGGCCATTATGATTTGATTGATCTTGTTAGACCTGACAAGAAATCAATTGGAAAAAAATATATGTACCTTCCCGGAATGTGCTCTCCACTTTAAGGTAAAAGAACAATCTAACACGCAAAGAGGAAGATCCAAGAAGCAGCCTTGGTAAAATATCACCATCCTTGTGGCCTGGAAAGAGGCTACTTTATGACCTCCAGAACCCAGAAGGAAATGAGGAGGGAGGCAGATGAAGGGGACTCCATAAATTTAGGAATGTCACCTAGAGAAGGCCCTGAGAGCTTCAGAAAACAGGAGCTGCGCTGTGCCCAGATGTTCTCCAGGCTCCTACCACAAACACCAGAGACAATGGCATAGCCACGGAAGTCAAGGGAAAGAGACTTGAGGGGACCCCTGGGGAGGTGGCAATGTCAGCGTCCACCAGCTGCCCCATGTGATAAAAAGATGAAGGTCATCTTGAATCACAGTCGTGCTGACTCTGCCATTCTCTGGCTGGGTGACCTTGAGCCAATAATTTTCTTTCTCTGGCCCTCAACATGCTCATTCATAAAATAGGGACAGTGCAAATATCACACCAGACAACCCTGCAGCATGGTGTGAGGCTGACGTGAAATCACATGTGCAGAGCACTGCATAGCTGGGAACATACCAAGCCTCATACATGCTCCTTGCTTCCTTGAGTTGCCAGTTATGAAGGTTAGTCCAGTGTTGATTCAACAGAGAGGCAGAATGACCCAGTGGAAGGAACCAGGCTGTGGAACCTAACAGACCAAGGTTCAAATGCGGCTCCTGACAGCATGACCAGCTGTGACTCCCCAGGTCACTATTTCGACTTTGTTTCTTTGTCCATCAAATGGCCCTGTATCAGAATCACCTGTATGGCTTGGCAAAAGTTACCATTTCTGAGGCCGGGCATCTGTAATCCCAGCACTTTGGGAGACCGAGAAGGTGGGATCATTTGAGCTCAGGAGTTCAAGACCAGCCTGGGCAACATAGCAAAACCCCGTCTCTACAAAAAAAAAAAAAAATAACCAGGCATGGTGGAGCACGCCTGTAGTCCCAGCTACTCAAGTACTAAGGTGTGGGGATCACTTGAGCCCCAGGAGGTCAAGGATGCAGAGAGCCATGATTGTGCCACTGCACTCCAGCCTAGATGACACAGACCCTATCTCAAAAAAAAAGAGTCCCGATTTCTGGGTCCCAGGCTCACAGAATCAGACCCTCTGGGGGTCAGACCCTACACACTAAATTTCTAACAAGCTGCTTCCACCCCCACTCCAGGTGGCTGGATTGCACAGTGGATTTGAGAACTACCAGGCATGTTACAGGCAGGCTGGGACTGCTGTCGCTGGCTCTCCAGTGGAGCCTTTCATAAGAGGGGCTGAATTACCAAAGGTCTCTTGTAAGCCCCCAATTTGCCTGTCAGACATCTGTGCAGGGGCTGCAGTCACCTCTGTGCCCTTCCCATCCCTAGGCCTCCCTATCCTGATGCCAGGGAGACTCTGTGGGCTTGAAATTAAATTCAGAGGAGCTTTTCAAGACTCCGACATTTCAGAAGTGAAAGGTGGGAGGAAATTGAAAAGCAAGAACGATCTCGTCCCTCTGTGGCAGACACTCACCACCCCGACCACTGCCAACACTGTTCCCTTCATTCCATTTCCTTTCTCACTTTTAATTATTTTGGCCAGATAAGACTTTAGAAATTAATCCTTAGATTCTGATAGGGTCATTTTACAGGTGAAGAAGAAGAGATTAAGAGATCTAGGGATTCTGGTTTTAAATTAATTTGGGTCTTTAGCAGCAAAATTCAGAACAAATGAGAGAGTAGTATTTTCAAAATGCAAATATCTAAAGAATTCAGGGGTTGTGAGTCAATCTCACGTTTCTGTTAAGTGGACAATTGAGCACCTTTTCTCTAAGCCTCCTCAACAACTGTGACAATGGGGGTGAAGGGGGAGGGAGATGGGGAGAAGTGGCTACCTGGAACATGGGACACGTCTCGTGACACCAGCCTGGGTAGAGTGCTAGAGTGGGATGGGTGGATACAAAAGGTACCCTGAGGGTCCTAGGACTGTGTTAGCCAGGAGAAGAGTGGCCTACAAGGTGAGATGGGCTGTGAGGAAAAAGATAAAAGGATTAGAATGAGAACTTCACTAGATTCTTTGGCAACAATGAAATGCTACTACACACCTTTCAGAATGGCCAAAAATCAGAACACGGACATTACCCAACGCTGGGGAGGGTGTGGAGGAACAGGAAATCTCATTCATTGCTGGTGGGGATGCAAAATGGTACGGCCACTTTGGAAGACAGTTTGACCGTTTCGTATAAAACTAAGCATACTCTTAGCATTTGATCCAGCGATCTCACTCCTTGGTATTTGCCCAAATGAGTGAAAACTTAGGCCCACAAAAACCTATACGTGAACATTTATAGCAGTTTTCTTCATAATTGCCAATACTTGGAAGCAGTCAAGATGTCCTTTGGTGGGTGAATGGTTAAATACACCGTGATGCATCCAAACAACAGAATATTATTCTGCACTAAAACCAAAGTGAGTTGTGGGCTGGGCAAGGTGGCTCATGCCTATAATCCCAGCACTTTGGGAGGCCGAGGCGGGTGTATCCTTTGGGGTCAGGAGTTCAAGACCCGCCTGGCCAACATGATGAAACCCCATCGTCACTAAGAATATAAAAATTATCCAGGTGTGGTGGTACACGCCTGTAGTCCCAGCTACTCGGGAGGCTGAGGCAGAAGAACCTGCGAGGCAGAGGTTGCAGTGAGCCGAGATCACACCACTGTACTCCAGTCTGTATTAAAAAAAAAAAAAAAAAGTGAGCTGTCAAGACCTGAAAATACATGGAGGAAACTTAAATGCGTATTGCCGGGTGAAGGAGGCCAATCTCAAAAGGCTACATACTGTATGATTTCAACTTTATGGCAGTCTGGAAAAGGCAAAACTATAGAGACAGTAAAAGGATCAGTGGTTGCCAGGGGTTGGCAGAGGGAGGGAGGGGTATAGGTGGAGCCCATAGGATTTTTAGGGGAGTGAAACTATCCAATATGACACTATAATGGTGGATATATTTGTCTAAATCCATAGAATGTACAACACCAAGAGTTAACCCCAATGTAAACTGTCAACTTTAGTTAATAATGTATCAATGTTAGCCCACAAATTGTAACAAATGTGCCACATGAATGCAATTATTATACCGCATAATTATTCTATTATTGCATAATAGAATAATATTACTATTAGTATACTATTAATATACGAGTAATAAGGGAAACTAGGGGTGGGGTTTGTATAAGAATGCTCTGTACTTTCTGCTAGATTTTCCCGAAATCTAAAACTGATCTTACAAGTAAGCTCTATGAATAAAAACAAGAAATTAGGGCAGCCATGGTGGCTCACGCCGGTAATCCCAGCACTTTGGGAGGATCACGTCAGGTCAGGAGTTGGAGACCAGCCTGGCCAATATGGTGAAACGCTGTCTCTACTAAAAACACAAAAATTAGCCAGCCATGGTGGCACACGCCTGTAATCTACTCGGGAGGCTGAGGCAAGAGAACCCGAGAGGGAGAGATTGCAGCGAGCCGAGATCGTACCACTTCACTCCACCCTGAGCAACAGAGAGACCCTGTCTCAAAAAAATAATAATAAAATAAATAAATTAGAAAGAAAACACATGCAGAAATTTTTTAAAACTGTGTTTGAGCTGGCCCCGTATCCATTAAAAAAATAATTCTTTCATCCCCAAGTCCACAAACTCAAGCCAGGACTATCCTTGCTGCAGCTCTGCTGCACTGCCTATGGGGAAGGCTGTCAGCAGGTAAGCATCACTGGGAACAATGGATCTTTGAGCTAAAAGATCTGGGCTCCAAATGACCAAAACTGGAACCAATCTTCAGAAAAGCAGCTTGTTTCAGAAGTAGCCCCAAGGTGCAGATGTGGAAGGCGGTTTTCTACTAATGGGAAGCACAGGAAGATATCCATCTCCTCTGTTGTTATTATCCAGGAAAATGGCGGGGAGAACATCACATCACTTTTCAGTTACCCCTGAGGGAAGAAGGCTGAGGGCCCTCTTCACATGGAGGTGTGGGGCCTGGGAAAAGCCCTCTCTGCCTTTCCAGCCAGTGGACATTAGAGGAGCAGCCTGTGGGCCCAGGGTGAGTGGAGCCCTTGGTTATAAGTGGGAGGACAAGCTGGTCTCCTGCACTCAGCTTCCTGGGTACTGCACAGCCACCAACAGCAATGGCCACTCCCTTGCTCTGTCCCAGCACCCCAGCCTGGCCAAGAGTAAGAGGAGAAAGGAGGAGGAGGAGGAAGAGGAGGAGGAGGAGGAGGAAGAGAAGAAGAAGAAGAAGAGGGGAGGGGGAGGAGAAGAAGGGTGAGAAGGGAGAGAAGGGAGAGGAGAAGGGAAATAGTGAAAAGGAGGAAAAAAGGGAGGAAGGGGGAAGAGAGCAAGCAACAAGAACAGCATTTAACATTGATTGAGCTCTTACCATGAGCTATTATCATTGTTTTAAGCACTTTACATGTATTCTCTTCTTGACAACCTGGTGAAGCAGGTACTATTATGATCTCCATTTTACGGTCCTGGAAAGTTGTCCAAATTGGAAAACCCTGGGGTGATGCACTTCTATTCATAGCACCCACGAACTTTTCTTTGCTTCCTTTTATTTCAGTAACAATTGAAGTTTGCATGGATCCTTCTATCCCTTTCATGAAGTCCTGTCCCCCCTTTCCTTACTGTCTTCTTGTCTTGTTTCTGACCTGAGACTAGAGATTGTCATTGGTTGTCCAGGCCCAGTCAGCTCCCATGACCAGTGGCTCCAGATTCCATAGACCACCTGTGGGTGGGACCACGCCCTTGAGAGAATGCCTGCAGCTGGGAGCCACGTGTGCCCTGATTGGCCCATCGTGAGCCCTCCAGGCTCTATGTTATGTTCTCTAGATCGCTCATTTTTGCCATACTTGAAATCAGGTGGCCTATGCTCTGATCTTCCTGAGCCTCATTATTCTGCCTATAAAATAAGAATAATAAACCATGCCTTGGAGGTCATGCAAATTTATTACATTCTGACTGTGAAACTACTTTGTAACCTTCAATGTTCTGCACAAGTAAGGATGATGATGGTGTTGGTGTTGAAGGTAAGAATAATGATGCTGCTGATTGTGATGATGGTGATGATGATGGTGGTGGTGATGATGGTGTTGGTGATGGGGATGATGTTGATGATGGTGATAATGATAATGATGGTGATGATGATGGTGATGATGATGATGACAGTGATGATAATGGTGATGATAGTGATGATGGTGATAGTGGTGATGATGATGATGCTGATAGTGATGACAGCAATGATGGTGGTCATAGTGATGATGGTGACAGTGATGATGGTATAATGACGATGACAATGGTGATGATGATAGTGATGACAGCAATGATCGTGGTCATAATGATGATGATGATGGTGATGATAGTGATGACAGCAATGATGGTGGTCATAGTGATGATGGTGATGATGATGATAGTGATGATTGTGACAATGATGGTAATGAAGATGGTAATAGTGATGATGGTGATGATGGAGGTGATGGTGATGATAGTGATGATGATGGTGACAATGATGGTAATAGTGATCGCGTTGGTGATGATGGTGATGGTGATTATGTTGATGGTGATGATGATGATGGTGACAGTGCTGGCGATAGTGATAGTGATGAACACTGATGATGGTGGTGATGGTGATAGTGGTGATGGTGATGATGACGATGATCATGGTGACAATGATGGTGATAGTGATGATGGTGATGGTGGTGATGACGATAGTGATGATGGTGCTGATGACGATGATATGATGATGACGATGATGGCAATAGTGATAATGGTGATGATGGTGATGATGGTGATGATAGTGATGATGATGGTGATAATGATGATGTTGGTGATTATGATAATGATGGTGATGATTATGATAGTGATGATGGTGATGATGATAATGATGGTGATGATGATGATAGTGATGGTGATGATGATGGTGGTGGTAGTAATGATGGTGATGATGATAATGGTGGTGATGATAATGATAGTGATGATGACAGTGATGATGATAGTGATGATAATGCTGGTGGTGATGATGATAGTGAT
>NW_022321707.1:0-12355 GCF_002776525.5 Piliocolobus tephrosceles | reverse complement strand
AGATAGATAGATAGATAGATAGATAGATAGATAGATAGATAGATAGATAGATACACACACACAATGTATATATATACACATATATATATGTGTGTGTGTATATATATATAAAGTTCCCGAATCATGCTCGCTCTCTATATATATACACATACATAAAAAATTAATATAATTGTTTTTAATTAAAATTAAATTGCAATATTTAGCTCTGAGTTTCCTGGCGAGCTAAATGTCTCCCTTTACAGTTTTACTGCAAGGACAGGAAACTGGGCGGGCGGTTGGCGCCTTGCTCAGCAGGCTGCGGTTCGGGTGCCACCTGCCCGCTCTTCCCAGCAGCACGTCCCTCCCTGCCGGGGGCGGCCCCAAGCTCGGCCTCTTCCCCGCGACGGTCTCCCGGCGGGTCCAGGGACTATTCCCACCCATGTCCGTGTGGTCACCGCCCAGTGGGGCCACTGGACACTCGGGCCGGGTAGCGCGGAGCCTAGGTCCGGCCCCTCGTTCGCGATGGGGATGCACTCGTGCGGGGTGCAGGAAAATCGCCCACTGTGGGGCTGCCTGGGAGAGGGACGTTGGGGCAAGAGGGGGCCCAGGAGCGTCTGAAGAATGCGGGGCCCGGTCCTTGATTCTCCACAGCCTGCGGGAACCATGCGCCCCTCAGCGTCGGGGACGGAGCTGCCTCTGCGGACCCCCAGCCCCCACTCCCTGCTGGGGCCTCCGCGGTCTGCAGCTGCGCCCGGAGCTCCGCGGGCCTCCGGGTCTTTGCCTCGGAATCTCCAGCCCTGGGCGGCTCCTTGCAAACCCCGCGGATAGCGCGCTCCGGGATCTGTTTTGATTCCGCACCTGGGGAATCACCGCAGGGGCTCTGGCCGGGCGTTGGCGAACCGGGCGCAGATCAACGACATCCTTCAGGCTGCCGGCATTTACGAAGCGTCCCCTCGGCGCGCTCTCCAGTGACCCCGCCCCGCGGCGAGCGGCCCCCGGCCTGGGTCCTCCCCGGCGAGCGCCCGGGCCCTCGGCCCTGCGATCCCCGCCGTCCGCCAGCAGAGGCCGCGCCTGAGAGAACGCGGGCCTCCGCCCTTCCTTCTTCCCGGAAGAGAAGCCGCCCCTCCCCTCCCCCTGAGACGCCGTGTGGCGCCCCCGACCCACCTCACTGTAGGGGAGGCTCCCGGCTCCGGCCCCCAGGCCCAGGGCAAGCCCCATGAACCACGCGGGACAGCAAACCAGGTCGTGAGCGTCCTTCGCCCAAAATGCCTTCTGTTCTAGAATCAAGGGGAGGGCGCCCCAGCTTATCAGAGTTGGCCCCTAAAACCAGCACATTATATGAAAATCACCAATTGCCTAATGACTAAAACCCCTGAAAGGATTTCCCTATTCCACATCCACAAACCATCCCCAGAAAATGCACCACAACCCCTTGCCCTGAGAACCCGAGGAAGGCGGGCGCTGGCAGCCAAGTCAGGTGAATGCGGCTCTGGAGTCCCTTTGGCTGGGGAAAACGGGGTCTCACCTCAAGGGGGCAGGAATTAGGGCCCCGCAGAGGGACTCGGCGTCCGTGAGTCCTCGGGACATCCATGCATGCTGGACCGCTTCCGCATTTGGACGCCCCGGCCCAGCGGCCTCCGTGGCACACACCGCAGGGCGGGCGGTGAAGATGTGACTCCTGTTTTACTCTTGTCTGAAGGGTTCCGTCTGAGAGTGGGAATCCCAGCCACTATGAACCGCGTTCACCTGGAGTTTAACCTTGTCTCTAACTGTCTCAGAAATGAACTTAAGTGTTTGCCAGGCCCTCACCTGCACCGTATCTGAATCTGACAAGCCTTTCAGTTGCACACAGCTTGCAGGTGTGAGCTTCCCACTCTGCCCAAGGTCCACCTTACTCTGGGTTTTACAGTCTCCCCCCAAGTTCTGCTTTCCCTCGCCTGGGGTTACATGCAGAAAGGGAGAGCTCTTCCAGGGGTAGAGACTCGTCCATCCCAGGCTGGAAACCCCAGGGGCCCTGGCACCTGGAGACGCTGAGTCTTGCGTGGGAAGCAGCGCGGCCTGCGAATGACTCACTGACCTCACACCCCTCAGCCTGGTGTCGGAGACCAAAGAATTACCACTCTGTTGATGCCACAAACAATAGCTATTTTTTTACAGGACATTGCTTGGGAATTGTTGCAATATATATCTTGCTGCCGTTAGTCTTCTAAAACTCATAGGTTATTTATCAATTAAATAATTTGCCCATGTGGACTGATCTCATTTGTCACGCTGTAGCGAGCTTTTGGGATTCTGAGCTGTCTCCCACTTGCACACTTTTATGATTGTGTAATTCTGCTCCTGGGGTGTGGATGCTTCTTTCTGACTATCTCTGAAGCTCTGGCTATGCTTTGGGTGAAGGAGAGTTGAAAATGCACGAAAAGACGCACACACACTCAAGCTTCACCAGGCACCAGCCTTGTGCGGCACGCAGCGCCTGGCAGCACCAAGCAGCTCGTGGGGACTGGCTGCTGCCACGCACCCCGATGTGGCGGCTGGAGGAGCTGCTGGGATGGACCCACAATTCACATCATTTCCATTAGGGTCATTCCAGTCACTGATGAAAGGGGAGATGGTCCAATGCAAAACACCACAATTCCTCATCTCCAGCCTGCCCGCTCCTGGGAATGGGTGAGAGTTCACAAAAACCTGGGCATGCAAGAGTCAGTCCCAGAGCACAGGATGGGGGCCTGGGAGGCCTGTGGGCCGCCCAGTCTCCACAGATGAGGACCCAGCAGCAGAAAGTCCAACTCCTGCCCTCCTCCCACAATCAAGCAGCAAGGTGGGAGTGTAAGGCCCGGGGCACTTTGCAGAGTGCCTCGTGGGACTCCAGTTGTCAGTGTCTGTGAATGCGCAAGCCTGGCCCAAGGACATTCAAGAAATACAGGTACTCACCCAGGTGACATAGCAGCAGAGACACCCAAGAGGACTCGTGCTACCTCCCCCAGAGCCTGGAGCATAAAGAACATGCTGGAAAGCCGTAACTGACCTCCTTCTCATTCTGTGTCCAAAGCTATAGCCTTCCCACATCTTCACAGCACTAAGCCACTAAGAGCTGCTCTGCTCGGCCTTTATTGGCCCCAAAGCTCTAAACCCAGAATCTTTAATATTGCCCAGTGCAACACTTCAATTTAGTAACCTTCTCCAATGCCAGCAAACAACCATAAAACTCAGAGGTCAGCTTAGGGTTGGCAGCAGGTGAGTTATAAGCCAGCGATAGAGGGAGGGAAATAGGTAGGTCTATGCCCTCTGAGACCTTTCTAGACATTACTGCTCTTTTATTCACCTGCAGCCTCAGCAGTACAAGGCGTCGAGGAGGGAGAATGAGAGGCAAACAGCCTGGGCTCAAATAGCCCAGTGGGGAACAGTGGTCTTTGCGAGCCATCACCTCCTCTCCCCTCGTCTCGATAACATAAATCTGATTCATGTTAAGTCATTCACAGATTCACCGAATTTATCTTCCCAGATAGAATGCAGAGAAGGGGTGGTGTTGGCTCCAAATAGAGTATATTGAGTTGATACAGCTGGACAAGCTGCAAGGAATGGCCCTAATTGATACCCACGGGGTAGATGGGATGGAGCAGAGTCAAAATGCTCTGCAGGGGACCTATCAACCACCACCCTCCCTGGTAATCTGATTATTTGAAATTGCAAGGAGCAGAAAGAGGAGTAGAATTTGCAAAATTGTGTTTTCCAGAAATCAGTTTTGCAGGATATCAATTGTAGTAATGGGGACGGGGGGTGGGGAGGGTGTCATAATTTGGGAAATGCAGGGTTTGTTGTGTAATCATCATTGTTACGTGGAGGCTTCTGGAAGCTGTTAAGATACAAATATGCATTGTGAAGCTCCAAGAAAGGCAATAAGCAGGCGGCACCCCTCCTGTGGCCTCTGTGGCTGCTGCTCTGACCTGTGGCGCTGCTGTGGCCCCTCACTGGCCCCTCGCCTGACCTGACCGTGGTCTGCTCTCTTACACCACCACACTAGCCCGAATGATGCTGTCCAATCAGAAGTGCAATGAGCTCACCCTTCTGTTCCAAACCCTCCAGAAGCTTCTCAAGCCACTTGGGAACAGAGCTAAAAGCTTTACCTTGACCTGGAACACCTGCACACATTGCCCTTCCTCTTCTTTTTTTTTTTTTTTTTTTTTGTTGTTGTTGTTGTTATTGTTGTTGCTGAGACGAGGTCTCACTCTATTGCCCAGGCTGGTCTCAAACTCCTGGGCTCAAGTGATCTGCCCGCCTCAGTCTCCCATCATGCTGGGATGACAGATGTAAGCCATTGTGCCTGGCCCCTCCCTCTTCCTCTTGCTGTTTCTCAAACCCCCAGATTGACTTGCCCACCAGGTCCTTTGTCCCATCCCTCAAGCTGGATGCTCATCCCCACATTGTCCAACTGCTCATCCCTCACCTGCATCAGTGCTTCCCCAAGACCTCCCTGTGTAAACGAGCACTGTCGCCCGTGCTCCATCTCCCACCATGTTTCTTTTTCTTGTTAATGCCAACTACCGCTTAATAGAACACAATCTGCCTCTCTGCACGAGAACATGAGGCCCACCAGATCAAAGTCTTGGTCTTGTCCATGTTGTATTTCCAGCACCTACCAGTGCATATATTAGGGATTCAATCAATGTATATTTGACAACAGTGTCCATATCACAGGTTCTTTCAGAAGGCTGGCATTCCATTTCCACTCTTCCTGGAAGTTAGAAAAATCTTAGCTCTTGCCCCTGCCATGCTAATCCCTGTGTGGCTTTGGGTAAGTGACTGCACCTCTCTATAAAGTCAGAGGGTTGGGCTCAATCCAAAGTCACCAACTGAATGTCCTCAGGGGCCAACAAGGAATGACACTGTGTGATGTAGACAAGGGGTCAGACAAGAGGGAGTGATAGGGACTGGGGTAAACTGGAGAGTCTACATGGACACCTAAAAATGTTTAAAACTGTTAAAGGGCAGCCTACAAGAAATATTTCTGCAGGCCACAAATCAGCAATGCTCGGGCCACACAGTCTCTAAAGCCCACTTTACATAAAACGTCTCACTTCCAAGATTTATATGAACTGGGACAAATCATTCCCCCAAAAAATCTGATTTCATTTGGTTGTCTGGGATATGATTTATTGTAGGGTACAGGTTTCAGGGATCCCCAAAGTAGCTGGAGAAATAGGCACACGGGTCCTTCTAGGAACCTCAGCCGAAGGATTCTATGCTCTTCAGCCTAGTGACTCCCATTAATGAAACAAGCTACCATGCAAGCACAGGCTTCTCCTCTGTTCCTCCACTCTTGGCTCAGTCTCTAAGTGCCCGCTTTCAAATTCCTATGGGAGGATCCTCTGGGCCTGTCTCAGAGCCAGCTCTGGAGCAACAAGGACTCAAGAAGGGCCAGGACATGAAGTCCAGTCCTAGCCATATGAGCACACTTATTAATTAGACAGCATGATATAGTTTGGCTGTGACCCCACCCAAATCTCATCTTGAATTGTAGCTCCTTAATTCCCATGTGTTATGGGAGGGACCTGGTGGGAGATAAGTGAATCAAGGGGGCGGTTCCCCCATACTGTTCTCGTGGTAGTGAATAAGTCTTATGAGATTTGATGGTTTTATAAGGGGAAACCCCTTTCACTTGGTTCTTATTCTCTTGCCTGCCACCATGTAAGATGTGCCTTTCACCTTCAGGCATGATTGTAAGGCCTCCCCAGCCACGTGGAACTGTGACTCCATTAAACCTTTTTTTTTTTTTTTATAATTACCCAGTCTCGAGTATGCCTATATCAGCAGTGCAAAAACAGACTAGTACACAGTGGGTGGGGGTGAGCAACGGAACTTCCCAATACGAGATCAAAATGGACAGTTTCAAGTTTCCCAGTTATATTTTCTCTGGACATTTCTGGTTTTCCATCTGTCTAGTGGCACCCACAGGCTGTAGTTGCTGCTTTCTTCCCCTCCTAAACTCAAGGATGGGATCGGTCCTGGTGCCACTCTGGTGGGCGTGGCTTCCCACCAGCACCCGAAGGGCTGCCTGCCTCTGTCTGTCTGGCATTTTTCTGTTGGGTAGCAAGGGAACCTTGGCCACTGAGCACATGGATACAGTGTTCTCCTGTGAGCAGCAGTTTTGCCTCCTTGTCATTCATTCTCAGCACATATGAGATGTCATGGGACTTTATGAGTGCTAAATCAGTTTTATTGGCCATTATGATTTGATTGATCTTGTTAGACCTGACAAGAAATCAATTGGAAAAAAATATATGTACCTTCCCGGAATGTGCTCTCCACTTTAAGGTAAAAGAACAATCTAACACGCAAAGAGGAAGATCCAAGAAGCAGCCTTGGTAAAATATCACCATCCTTGTGGCCTGGAAAGAGGCTACTTTATGACCTCCAGAACCCAGAAGGAAATGAGGAGGGAGGCAGATGAAGGGGACTCCATAAATTTAGGAATGTCACCTAGAGAAGGCCCTGAGAGCTTCAGAAAACAGGAGCTGCGCTGTGCCCAGATGTTCTCCAGGCTCCTACCACAAACACCAGAGACAATGGCATAGCCACGGAAGTCAAGGGAAAGAGACTTGAGGGGACCCCTGGGGAGGTGGCAATGTCAGCGTCCACCAGCTGCCCCATGTGATAAAAAGATGAAGGTCATCTTGAATCACAGTCGTGCTGACTCTGCCATTCTCTGGCTGGGTGACCTTGAGCCAATAATTTTCTTTCTCTGGCCCTCAACATGCTCATTCATAAAATAGGGACAGTGCAAATATCACACCAGACAACCCTGCAGCATGGTGTGAGGCTGACGTGAAATCACATGTGCAGAGCACTGCATAGCTGGGAACATACCAAGCCTCATACATGCTCCTTGCTTCCTTGAGTTGCCAGTTATGAAGGTTAGTCCAGTGTTGATTCAACAGAGAGGCAGAATGACCCAGTGGAAGGAACCAGGCTGTGGAACCTAACAGACCAAGGTTCAAATGCGGCTCCTGACAGCATGACCAGCTGTGACTCCCCAGGTCACTATTTCGACTTTGTTTCTTTGTCCATCAAATGGCCCTGTATCAGAATCACCTGTATGGCTTGGCAAAAGTTACCATTTCTGAGGCCGGGCATCTGTAATCCCAGCACTTTGGGAGACCGAGAAGGTGGGATCATTTGAGCTCAGGAGTTCAAGACCAGCCTGGGCAACATAGCAAAACCCCGTCTCTACAAAAAAAAAAAAAAATAACCAGGCATGGTGGAGCACGCCTGTAGTCCCAGCTACTCAAGTACTAAGGTGTGGGGATCACTTGAGCCCCAGGAGGTCAAGGATGCAGAGAGCCATGATTGTGCCACTGCACTCCAGCCTAGATGACACAGACCCTATCTCAAAAAAAAAGAGTCCCGATTTCTGGGTCCCAGGCTCACAGAATCAGACCCTCTGGGGGTCAGACCCTACACACTAAATTTCTAACAAGCTGCTTCCACCCCCACTCCAGGTGGCTGGATTGCACAGTGGATTTGAGAACTACCAGGCATGTTACAGGCAGGCTGGGACTGCTGTCGCTGGCTCTCCAGTGGAGCCTTTCATAAGAGGGGCTGAATTACCAAAGGTCTCTTGTAAGCCCCCAATTTGCCTGTCAGACATCTGTGCAGGGGCTGCAGTCACCTCTGTGCCCTTCCCATCCCTAGGCCTCCCTATCCTGATGCCAGGGAGACTCTGTGGGCTTGAAATTAAATTCAGAGGAGCTTTTCAAGACTCCGACATTTCAGAAGTGAAAGGTGGGAGGAAATTGAAAAGCAAGAACGATCTCGTCCCTCTGTGGCAGACACTCACCACCCCGACCACTGCCAACACTGTTCCCTTCATTCCATTTCCTTTCTCACTTTTAATTATTTTGGCCAGATAAGACTTTAGAAATTAATCCTTAGATTCTGATAGGGTCATTTTACAGGTGAAGAAGAAGAGATTAAGAGATCTAGGGATTCTGGTTTTAAATTAATTTGGGTCTTTAGCAGCAAAATTCAGAACAAATGAGAGAGTAGTATTTTCAAAATGCAAATATCTAAAGAATTCAGGGGTTGTGAGTCAATCTCACGTTTCTGTTAAGTGGACAATTGAGCACCTTTTCTCTAAGCCTCCTCAACAACTGTGACAATGGGGGTGAAGGGGGAGGGAGATGGGGAGAAGTGGCTACCTGGAACATGGGACACGTCTCGTGACACCAGCCTGGGTAGAGTGCTAGAGTGGGATGGGTGGATACAAAAGGTACCCTGAGGGTCCTAGGACTGTGTTAGCCAGGAGAAGAGTGGCCTACAAGGTGAGATGGGCTGTGAGGAAAAAGATAAAAGGATTAGAATGAGAACTTCACTAGATTCTTTGGCAACAATGAAATGCTACTACACACCTTTCAGAATGGCCAAAAATCAGAACACGGACATTACCCAACGCTGGGGAGGGTGTGGAGGAACAGGAAATCTCATTCATTGCTGGTGGGGATGCAAAATGGTACGGCCACTTTGGAAGACAGTTTGACCGTTTCGTATAAAACTAAGCATACTCTTAGCATTTGATCCAGCGATCTCACTCCTTGGTATTTGCCCAAATGAGTGAAAACTTAGGCCCACAAAAACCTATACGTGAACATTTATAGCAGTTTTCTTCATAATTGCCAATACTTGGAAGCAGTCAAGATGTCCTTTGGTGGGTGAATGGTTAAATACACCGTGATGCATCCAAACAACAGAATATTATTCTGCACTAAAACCAAAGTGAGTTGTGGGCTGGGCAAGGTGGCTCATGCCTATAATCCCAGCACTTTGGGAGGCCGAGGCGGGTGTATCCTTTGGGGTCAGGAGTTCAAGACCCGCCTGGCCAACATGATGAAACCCCATCGTCACTAAGAATATAAAAATTATCCAGGTGTGGTGGTACACGCCTGTAGTCCCAGCTACTCGGGAGGCTGAGGCAGAAGAACCTGCGAGGCAGAGGTTGCAGTGAGCCGAGATCACACCACTGTACTCCAGTCTGTATTAAAAAAAAAAAAAAAAAGTGAGCTGTCAAGACCTGAAAATACATGGAGGAAACTTAAATGCGTATTGCCGGGTGAAGGAGGCCAATCTCAAAAGGCTACATACTGTATGATTTCAACTTTATGGCAGTCTGGAAAAGGCAAAACTATAGAGACAGTAAAAGGATCAGTGGTTGCCAGGGGTTGGCAGAGGGAGGGAGGGGTATAGGTGGAGCCCATAGGATTTTTAGGGGAGTGAAACTATCCAATATGACACTATAATGGTGGATATATTTGTCTAAATCCATAGAATGTACAACACCAAGAGTTAACCCCAATGTAAACTGTCAACTTTAGTTAATAATGTATCAATGTTAGCCCACAAATTGTAACAAATGTGCCACATGAATGCAATTATTATACCGCATAATTATTCTATTATTGCATAATAGAATAATATTACTATTAGTATACTATTAATATACGAGTAATAAGGGAAACTAGGGGTGGGGTTTGTATAAGAATGCTCTGTACTTTCTGCTAGATTTTCCCGAAATCTAAAACTGATCTTACAAGTAAGCTCTATGAATAAAAACAAGAAATTAGGGCAGCCATGGTGGCTCACGCCGGTAATCCCAGCACTTTGGGAGGATCACGTCAGGTCAGGAGTTGGAGACCAGCCTGGCCAATATGGTGAAACGCTGTCTCTACTAAAAACACAAAAATTAGCCAGCCATGGTGGCACACGCCTGTAATCTACTCGGGAGGCTGAGGCAAGAGAACCCGAGAGGGAGAGATTGCAGCGAGCCGAGATCGTACCACTTCACTCCACCCTGAGCAACAGAGAGACCCTGTCTCAAAAAAATAATAATAAAATAAATAAATTAGAAAGAAAACACATGCAGAAATTTTTTAAAACTGTGTTTGAGCTGGCCCCGTATCCATTAAAAAAATAATTCTTTCATCCCCAAGTCCACAAACTCAAGCCAGGACTATCCTTGCTGCAGCTCTGCTGCACTGCCTATGGGGAAGGCTGTCAGCAGGTAAGCATCACTGGGAACAATGGATCTTTGAGCTAAAAGATCTGGGCTCCAAATGACCAAAACTGGAACCAATCTTCAGAAAAGCAGCTTGTTTCAGAAGTAGCCCCAAGGTGCAGATGTGGAAGGCGGTTTTCTACTAATGGGAAGCACAGGAAGATATCCATCTCCTCTGTTGTTATTATCCAGGAAAATGGCGGGGAGAACATCACATCACTTTTCAGTTACCCCTGAGGGAAGAAGGCTGAGGGCCCTCTTCACATGGAGGTGTGGGGCCTGGGAAAAGCCCTCTCTGCCTTTCCAGCCAGTGGACATTAGAGGAGCAGCCTGTGGGCCCAGGGTGAGTGGAGCCCTTGGTTATAAGTGGGAGGACAAGCTGGTCTCCTGCACTCAGCTTCCTGGGTACTGCACAGCCACCAACAGCAATGGCCACTCCCTTGCTCTGTCCCAGCACCCCAGCCTGGCCAAGAGTAAGAGGAGAAAGGAGGAGGAGGAGGAAGAGGAGGAGGAGGAGGAGGAAGAGAAGAAGAAGAAGAAGAGGGGAGGGGGAGGAGAAGAAGGGTGAGAAGGGAGAGAAGGGAGAGGAGAAGGGAAATAGTGAAAAGGAGGAAAAAAGGGAGGAAGGGGGAAGAGAGCAAGCAACAAGAACAGCATTTAACATTGATTGAGCTCTTACCATGAGCTATTATCATTGTTTTAAGCACTTTACATGTATTCTCTTCTTGACAACCTGGTGAAGCAGGTACTATTATGATCTCCATTTTACGGTCCTGGAAAGTTGTCCAAATTGGAAAACCCTGGGGTGATGCACTTCTATTCATAGCACCCACGAACTTTTCTTTGCTTCCTTTTATTTCAGTAACAATTGAAGTTTGCATGGATCCTTCTATCCCTTTCATGAAGTCCTGTCCCCCCTTTCCTTACTGTCTTCTTGTCTTGTTTCTGACCTGAGACTAGAGATTGTCATTGGTTGTCCAGGCCCAGTCAGCTCCCATGACCAGTGGCTCCAGATTCCATAGACCACCTGTGGGTGGGACCACGCCCTTGAGAGAATGCCTGCAGCTGGGAGCCACGTGTGCCCTGATTGGCCCATCGTGAGCCCTCCAGGCTCTATGTTATGTTCTCTAGATCGCTCATTTTTGCCATACTTGAAATCAGGTGGCCTATGCTCTGATCTTCCTGAGCCTCATTATTCTGCCTATAAAATAAGAATAATAAACCATGCCTTGGAGGTCATGCAAATTTATTACATTCTGACTGTGAAACTACTTTGTAACCTTCAATGTTCTGCACAAGTAAGGATGATGATGGTGTTGGTGTTGAAGGTAAGAATAATGATGCTGCTGATTGTGATGATGGTGATGATGATGGTGGTGGTGATGATGGTGTTGGTGATGGGGATGATGTTGATGATGGTGATAATGATAATGATGGTGATGATGATGGTGATGATGATGATGACAGTGATGATAATGGTGATGATAGTGATGATGGTGATAGTGGTGATGATGATGATGCTGATAGTGATGACAGCAATGATGGTGGTCATAGTGATGATGGTGACAGTGATGATGGTATAATGACGATGACAATGGTGATGATGATAGTGATGACAGCAATGATCGTGGTCATAATGATGATGATGATGGTGATGATAGTGATGACAGCAATGATGGTGGTCATAGTGATGATGGTGATGATGATGATAGTGATGATTGTGACAATGATGGTAATGAAGATGGTAATAGTGATGATGGTGATGATGGAGGTGATGGTGATGATAGTGATGATGATGGTGACAATGATGGTAATAGTGATCGCGTTGGTGATGATGGTGATGGTGATTATGTTGATGGTGATGATGATGATGGTGACAGTGCTGGCGATAGTGATAGTGATGAACACTGATGATGGTGGTGATGGTGATAGTGGTGATGGTGATGATGACGATGATCATGGTGACAATGATGGTGATAGTGATGATGGTGATGGTGGTGATGACGATAGTGATGATGGTGCTGATGACGATGATATGATGATGACGATGATGGCAATAGTGATAATGGTGATGATGGTGATGATGGTGATGATAGTGATGATGATGGTGATAATGATGATGTTGGTGATTATGATAATGATGGTGATGATTATGATAGTGATGATGGTGATGATGATAATGATGGTGATGATGATGATAGTGATGGTGATGATGATGGTGGTGGTAGTAATGATGGTGATGATGATAATGGTGGTGATGATAATGATAGTGATGATGACAGTGATGATGATAGTGATGATAATGCTGGTGGTGATGATGATAGTGAT